>NC_052616.1:57539962-57729645 GCF_016545825.1 Eucalyptus grandis | reverse complement strand
AAACCAAATGCCAATCCTATGGTGCCTTATTTTACATGGTAGCTCTTCAAGAACAAGGATAATCCTATGTAGTTCTTCTAACTTTGGAAATGCAAGCTGCAGATGTACAGAGATAAATGAAAAACACGTAAAGTTGCTTATGGCCAAAGCATTAAAAACATAGTAAAATAACAGATCCAATAAATTTGGATATCATACCTTCTCGTCAAATAGAGGATGTAACCCATCACCAGCACAACTCTCTGAACTGAAACAAATCAAATTCTCAAGGTGACCAAGTTGGAGTGTCCTTAAATTACGGAACTTGAATTTCTCTACAGTTTTCCCTTTTCCTTCTTCCATCGCAATTATGCCCCATAGTTTATTGCAATAGGAAACATCAAGCTTCACTAGTTTATCAAGAGTTTTGGCCGTGGCACTGGAGAAGAGATATTGCAAATTATGACAACGCCTCACGTTCACTTCCATCAGACTTGGAAATGCCAAGGAGACTTTGCAGTCACTCTTTAATATGTCTCTCAGGCTTGGTAGATTCAACAACTTCATTTCTTCTAATGCAGAGAGGACCAATGGCTTTTTCCTTTTCTCAGAGTTGAGACTTAATGGTTCAAATAATGCTTCCAATGAGGGACAATCGATTGCCTCAAGTTTATTTAGACTTTGCAACCTATCCATTAAATTTGATGGAAAAACATGTGACAAATTTTCACAAAATCCAACAGTGAGGGATGCAAGTTTGCAGAAGGACTGTCCATGGAGTTGATTTTGCCATATCCTCTTTAATTGGCACATGGAAGAAAGCTTCAATTCCTCCAAGCTTGGAAAAAGAACCTGCGTAAAAACATTGTATATGTAGAATGGCAGAAATTTTGGGTATAGAATTTTATTATGCCGAAAGTCGGGGGCAACTTCGGGATTGACCAGCAGCGAGTTAGTTTTTCCACCTCGAAGTGCCAATATTTTGGTACAGAATAATGATCCAGTTTCTACTAAATTGCTTCATGTACTAGAACTAGAAGAATGATCAATAGAAAAATACTATAGATGCTTACCTTTTCATTGAAGAAGCTAGGCAAGGACAAGCCAGAGTTGGTACAACCAAATTCTTGTTGTAAACCTGCATTAGTTATCATCGACCATTGCCTTCCTTCAAATGAAGAAAATGTCAACATTTTGGGGCACTCGGATATTGCTAGTCTTGTTAAGGATGGACAATGAATACCGTTCTTTGTATGAGAGAATGTCCTGAGATTTGGTAATTTCTCAAGAGACAAAGAGGTTAACAGAGGCAACTCTAAAGTGTCAGTGGTTGCAGCTTCCTCCGATTCTTCTTCTTGCACATCAATAATTTCCTCCAATAGTTTACAACTTGCTATTTTTATTTCTTTTATTTGCCCAAGTGCTTTAACCATGGAAGAAGAAAAGAGAAACCTCAGGTTCTCACAGTTTTGCACCTTCAATGTCCTTAAGTTTCGGAGACACAATGTTCTTTGTGGATTTTTGTCCCATATGTGTCCCAAATTCGGTAAGTCACTCAAGGTTAATTCTCTCAATTGGGATAGAGTCTCCACTTCCCCATTGGCCGGTAGTCCTTCCAGGTCAAATACTTCTTGTATTAATTGACATCTTTCAATGGTTATGGCTTCCAAACTTTGTAGCTTTATTAGCTGCGAAGGATGAACAACCCCACACTATCTCATAATAGGACTTTGTAACTAGAAATATGAGTTGCATGTTAAATATAATAAAGGAAATAATCTTATGCGATAGATTAAAAAATAATGGAAGAAAAAAACGGAGTAGTGATTTTCGAATTTTACCTTGTTCTTCTTTTTTATTAAATTTATCAATTTAGTTTTATTTTGATGACTTATGATTGAATTGCTACCATTTTATAGTCCCCGAAATATTGAGGTTATTAAATTTACCCTCACATTTTGTGCTTTCTACCTAAATTTGCCAAATTCATGGCATAGGCTCAAATGAATTTTTAGTCATTGATTATGATTTTATATAATACCTCAAACGTATTATTTTCTACCAAATAGTCATGAACTAAATTGACAGACAGAAAAAACTACACTTTTAATTGATTTGCAGGCGTAATCTGAGCTTGGCATTTTATCCAAAGTATTTTAAAAAAAAACATCTCTTATTAAAGATTGAAAGTAAAAAGTTAATGTAAATTATGAGACAAATACTAAAGTAGTGAGAAGATTTTGTTGTCCCCATGCATAGCACTATAGGATCCATTATTTCCTAACAAAGATGTAATGCGGAATATATGCCACGTTGGCCGAAAGTAAATAAAGAAATAAATTGATTCATCACTGTAAGATCTATGGTTGGCCATAAGAACCATGAACACCCCAACAGCACCTTATGGGTATCAAAGTCGATTTGATTAAAGGAATTAATTTACCTATATAAGGACCTAAGATGCGCTTCCTTATCAAAGAGCTAATTTATATGGCAAATTTTATTTATGTAGCGAAGAAAATGAATTGCTTTATTCAGCTAATGACTTTAGTGGAAAATTATGCGTTTGCAGTTTGGCTCACATGATACAAATAATTTTAAAAATAATTTGAAAAAGGGTTTCCTTTTTTTTTCTTTTTTTTTTTACTGACAGAATAGTTAAAGCAATTTAAATCAAAGCAATAACGCACAAATGAATGTTATATGTGTTTACAAACAATACTTTAAAGCAACAATTTATGAAAAAAAGAAATTTAAACATGTGCAGGGCACATAAATTCTACGAGTAATCTTAGAAAAGTGGTTAGACTAAAAATTTGTCGTAGATTTGAACACCACAAAAGGTCCATAGCTTACATGGATTAGAACAAAAAAGTTAATTATCCCACTACCATCTCATTAATGTCAACTTTTGCCTATCGGATATTATCTTTGATTTTTCATTTGTAGTCACATAACAGTTCACTCATTTAACAATATTTAAAAAAAAAATTATATAATGGAACTTTGAGTAGAACCACGATGTCACAAAGGTCCATCCAACCTACCGCAACTCTTTACAATCATTGGGAAAAAAAAAAGCAAGTTAATTGTCTCAACTACTCTAACGCTAATGTACTTACAATTAAAATTGCAAATTATAATTGATTGATTTGGATGTTATTTGGCACATAGTCACTGTAGTAAAATTCACCTATTGAAATTTTTTTACTTCTTTCATTCACTGTAATTAAGCGGATATAATAGAATTCTACATATTTCTACTCATTATTAGATAAAGGTCATAAAAATTCTATAAGTCATATATAATTCAACTTATAATATATCCATAATTGTTTGTGTATACATGTTCGATTTTACCATTAAGCAATGATAAACTTCTAGATTATTTAAAAAATCTATACGTCATATGATGCTTCTTTAACTATGTTGATAACATAACTCAAATAAAGTGAGATGTAATTAACTAATGTAATCACATAGTAATACCATTTTGAAAACTTAAATCATTGTCTGTCTTAATTATTCTGGGAAACAAAATCTCAAAAACATATTATTTATCCAATTTTTCTACGTCCTATGATACTCTCACATATAAAATTCATGCACAAAATCTCAAAAACAATGATACCTGTTGCCCATCAAAGAAATCGACGGAATGGTCCACGGTTTTGCAAAAACTCGTCATCTCTGGCAAGTTTCGTAATGACAGCCTACGCAGATTGCATGATTTCATTTTGGGGTCATCATCTATTCATCTTTGTCTTCATTTGCCTTGGCATATGCAACAATTTGCTTCATCAAATGACACTTGCTTATTTGAATCTCTTCGACTTGCGGCAATATTCTCGTCATGGACAAAGAAAACAAATGTTTGATTTCATCACAATTATCCACTTTCAAAATCTTTAACTTGCTAAAGGATTCTTGAGCAAGACAGCCATGACAAATTTTCTCCAAGTTGCTTAGATTCTCGAGAAACAAAGATTCCAATCTCGTAAATGCAGTATACTGGAAATTCTCTGTGGAGTGAACAACATACTGAAATGAGGGGCTATTTTGTACGTGAAGATGCTTCAATTCTTGAAATCCTTCGATGCACAAATCATGAATGCTATCATTGCCATCTTGCAATCCATCCAAGTGGAGATCTTGCGTTCTTTGCAAACATTTCTGCACCCACTCTTCAAGAAGAAGATTGCCCGAATTGAGCTTGAGTTTTAAAGTTCTGGATTCTTTGTACTTGCCCCGCCAATTCCAAACTTCCCCAATTTGGATTTTATGCTTGTTCAATTTTCCAAATGGCAGGTGCCTTGAGAGGTAGGCTGAATGGGGAATGGCAATGGACAGAGTACTCAAATTTTTCATGTTCTTCAACTCAGATAGGATGGCGTTGCTTCGCGGTGCTTTACCCTCGAGCTCCCACTGATCAAAACTATCTTCCATATACAATTCTTCTAAATTAACCAAGCTTCCAAGCACACCGGGTTCGACAACTTTAAGCTTAATACAACTTGTCAAGTCCAAAAATCTCAATTCTATTAGTCCACCTATCTCTGTGGGTAGCCGAGCAATTGTAGATCCATGAAAACTTAGGAACTGCAATCCTTTCAGCTTTCCAAGAACACTCACGTCATCTAGATGGCAGAAATCAAGAGATAGCGACTTGAGGTTTTCAAGGAACTCCATCGATGAAGGTAGAGAGGTGAAAGACAAGCAAGTAAAGTCCAAGACTTGGAGCTTCCTCGTAGATTGAAAGAAGGAGTCGGAAATTTTAAAGTTGTGTTCGTGTAATAAAAGGATCCTCAAGTCTGGGCAGTCCAATATTTCAGGAAGCTTGTCAATGCCAGAAAGTTGGATGGACATCGCGGTGCATTTTCTGAGCTCATCCTTTGACCATTCTTTAAACCCACAATCCTTTGTCCCGACCAAGGCATTCCATTCCGTGGAAGCAATAGAGATAGCTACGTCAACAAATTTGTCATGCATTTTGAACACTTCATTTTCATCACTATCTAGTAATAAAGAAGAGTCTTGCAGGCTACGTAGATCCAAGGTCAACCTCTCTCCAGCATTTTGGATGGTCTTGTTGAACTTTCTATATAAACCCAAACCCATGCAGTAGGCAAGGGAACACCTCATGAAAATACTCATAGGGTCTAGAGCACAAACCAAGAACAATGATTTGATCCTCTCATCTTTTAAGTCATTGTAATTTAGTTCCACTAGTGATTTTGCATCCGACCATTCTCTATTGGTCAAAGCATTTCTCCATTCAGCCGAATCTCCATGCTTCAACCTTTTTGCAACCGAGAGAATCAAAAGTGGCAAGCCTCCACAATTCTCGACCACTTTATCTACCATGCACTTTAACTCAGGATCGTTAACTCTGTCCCCTACAGTTCTTTCAAAAAGTCTTCGTGCTTCTTCGTGCTTTAACTCATTGAGTCGGAAATCTTGGTCAGAGACCATGTCATTGAGCAAAACATCTCGGTACCTAGACGTTAGCAATAGCTTGCAATTTCTTACTTTATTGTCATATCCGCAAGGGATTCCAATCTCCTTCAACTCTAGCTTCGTCCATAGATTATCTAAAATTATGAGAATTTTCTTAGAATCACTCTCCAACCTCTTACACAAACGATCTGCTCTTCCACGAGTAGGTTCATCATTCGTTAGCATGAGACCTAGTGCATAAGCAATTTCTGCTTGAATTCTTTTTGGATCTGGATTGCGTGATACATTTGCAGTGGCAACCACATCGAACAAGTTTTCTTCTTTAACTTTCCTTTCGATGTCTTCCAAAAGCTTGGACTTACCAACCCCACCTGGTCCATACACCCCAATCACAAAAACTTTGTTATCAGCTATAACTTTTATTATATCCTCTGTGATTGAAGCCCTCGACTCTAGGACATCCTCTTTCTTGACAACAGATCTAGCCGTGGAAGTGGGCTTCTTGACAATTCCTATCGGAGTATCCTCATGGGAGACCTTCTGGAAGTTACTATTTGCGCTTTTGTCTTGGAGTTCCTTAATGACTTGAGTCATCTTCTTCATCTTCCTGCCAATTGGATGGCGCACCACCAGGTTGGGAAGCCACCCATGGAAGCAAGCACTTTTTGCACTTTCTCCTTGTTTTAACAAATTTTGTGCTTCGGTAGCCTTGTTCTCCACACTATCCAACCATTTCTTAATATCAGTGTGTATAGGTTTTCCGCCATACACGGCTTCATTGACGGAGTACTGCACCCTTTCTCTCGAAATCTCCAGCTTCTCGACCCCATTTTCGAGATCTTGGGCGTAGCTCTTGTAGCACAGCACGTATCCAAATTGACGTCCAATGGGAGCAAATAGGTACTCACCTAGTTTCGACACAAGATTCGATGCAACGGAGGTAGCAAATGCCTCGGCCATAATTTCTTCTTTAATGTCTAGAAATTCCTTCCTCCCGCACCCTCTCTTTTGTTTCTTTTGTTGTTGCCTCCAATGATTAATTTGCTTAAACAAATCTGTGCAAAGGAAACTGAACAGAACAGAACTAATCACTTGCGATGTATGAAAAGAAAGGAAGAGCAAAGTGATAAAAAAGGTTTGAACAACGAAACAAAACCAATGACGAGAGAGAGAGAGAGAGAGCGAGCGAGCACAGCAATGCATGCAAAAAAAAAAAAAAAATGTACAGTTACTGCACTCGGTGCATCCAAGCAACACGTTACTGGTCTACGTGGACAATTTGCAGATGATCGTACGTGGACAAGCAGCATGTTACTTTGGTTTACCGCGTGCGATGGAAGGCTTGTTCTTTCCTTTTCATTTTATTTTCTGTTGTCCCGGTTCTCTCTCTCTTTTTTCTTTTTCTTTTTTTCTTTTTTTTCTTTTTGTTTCTTGACAACGGGGACAACTCTTCGAGGGCACCAACGAATTTTGCATTATCCATCATAATTCCACGCAGAGAAAGTCCTAGTGTGTTGCAATTTAAATCCTAAGCATGAGAAGAAACATGACATGCATATTATCATCGATTCTTTTGAGTATGTCAGTCAGAATTATTTAGTACTTTTTCTCAATATTTTAAAGCTTAAAACGTTTCTTTCATTTTCAGGATTTTGCAGGAAAGCAAGTAGTCTCTTTTAAAAATTTAGTGAACAAATAACATTTGATAGCTGGTGCATGTTTGGATGTTTGTACCATACACCATCTTGATTTGAATAGAAAAATCGTGTGTGCTCCTGACCCTCTGAGTGGCCCCACTTTTCAAATATTGGGTTCTTCAAGAGCTCGCGACGCGTCCGAGTGAACTCGTTTTTCAGATTTCTCACCCAGCTGCTCTATTTCAAACGTCTAATTTCGAAGCACCATTAACGGCGTGCAACGATTTTTTCATGTTTCAATGCAGTTGGGAGACCATTTGCGAGTCACAAGAGCCACCAAAAATGAAGAAGCCAGAGACCTTCGCCACCCGTTCTCGGCCCCACCAACCGGCAGCCGAGCCCGGCGACGGGCTGTTCTCCAGATCCAGATCTGGACGAGCTCGTCCATGGCTCACGGCGTCCTTCGAGCTGGTCCGAGGAGGTGGTGGAGCTGCCGGAGGAGTCGTTGGAGGAGGTGGTGGCGGAGTGGTCTGAGGTGGGGAGAGGCGAGGGTCGGACCATGGAGGGCGGGGGTGGAGGGGGAGGAGCTGGCCGGAGAAGAGCTCGGCGACGGAGGGTGGAGGAGGAGCCGGGGCGGAGTCTGAGAAGGAGGAGGACGAGAAGGAGTGGGAAAGGGAGACCGAGATAGTAATCAGGTGCAGAGATCTTTGATACTTGATGAAGGCGATGAGCTTGGGCTGGTGAGCGTTTCAAAGAGATGAAACGTGGCTGACGTAGAGGTTCAGGACCATTTAATATTTTCTATACGAGGAATTATAATCAATTCTTAGCGCACCGCAAATGCCACGTCCCCGATAATTAAAAGAGAATTTTTTAAAACTGGCTACCTCTTAACGCAGGAAGTTCTAAATTAAACGTCAAAATTGTATAAAATAAAAGTTTAGATATCATTGCTTTGTTCTAAACAAAAAAAGAAAATGTTAGGATATCTCCACTACTTCTTTTGCTTGATACAGACCTTATATTATTGATTAAACAAAATATCAATTTATCATCAAAAACAAGGTCAATCACCAATTCATCCTTTTTTTTTCTCTCTCATCTTTTCTCTTCACATTTTATGTTTATTATTAATTGACTAAAATATTCTTCTATGAGTATAAAATAATCAATAGTTATTTAGCCATACCTTTTGTTTCTCACTATCAGCATTGCTTCTCCCATCTTAAAAAAAAAAAAAACTATGATGGACTATAATTTGTAATAATTTTAAGTTTTTAAGTTTGGTCTGTAAATACGAATTTGCTCAGATTGTTAACTGTTTAAGTAACTATTCTATTCATCTTAATATTAATATGATGGCTCGAGGTAATTTTTGCAATTTTCAAAAACTCACTCTCAACCTAAATACTCATGTTCAGTTTTCATCAACGAATAACTTGCGATTAAGAAAATGATTGGTTGACAATTGTATAATACTAGTTGAAAATGATGATGATAAAATTCATCACGTAATTCTATCCAACTTTCTAAGATAAATAATTGCAAATGACCATTGGACGGAGACAAAACAAAACAAAGGCAATAAAAAATCACAACTTAACTGCATGCGTCTTCCTATAAAGAAATTGATTGGTGAGAAATATTATAAGGAAATGAGAGAGAGACATATATCGCGAGGTATCTCAATCCCCCCGAAGATATTTTTCAACTGCAGCCTAGACGGAGTTAGTCGTTTCCGACTAGTCAACGGCGACCACCATAACGTCTCTCCTTTCTCCGTTCTTGACAACGTGGAAAGAGACGACACTCCTTTTTCTTTTTCATTTATTCATTGATCATGCATGCTATTGCGACTTGGAAAGAGCAAGTTGTTAACAAAGACGGTTGGGTTTCAATGGCCTCGGTGGGTTGTTATATGAAGTTCTCACGTAACTGGTTGAAAAAAAAAAAAAAAGCATGTATTTATATTTTTAAAAAAAACAAGTATTCTTTCTTGGGGAACGAACATGGCCACTATCATCTTTTCCAACTAACCTACATGGCAAATGGCGCTCGCATGGTAAGTTGACTTGATTGTAGAAGGCAAAAAGAAGATGATTTTGAACTTAAAACAAAATGATTTTTATCCAAGAGGAACGGGGAAAAAAAAAAGAGTAACAAAATCTTGAAGCAAAAGTAAATGTCACATTTTTCTTCTCTTTCTTCTTTTCAATTTGCAGAGATATACAAACACAGACACAAAATATATCGAACAAGAGGAATGATTGAAGGGGAAAAAAAGGTTATTAATCAGACATTATACCTACGACAGAGAGCATTGATCAAACAATTTCAAAAGGTGTGGAGAATTTCCCTTCAATGCGCTATATACAATGATAGGGCTAGGGTGGGCGATTTGAGAAGTACAAGCGCAAGCTTGCTTTAGTTGTCGTCGGAGTCGTAATTGAGGTTGAGAGATCGATTGTGGCAAAACTTGCAAATAGTTTTGATAGTTGACATTTTACATAACAAGATATTAACGTGAATAATTTTTACAAATTTGTTTAATTTTTTTTTTTTTCTGTTTCCTCTTTTCTTTTCTTTCTTCCATACCAATTGCTAGGTGGAAATCTGATAAAGCAAAAAAGGAAAAATAAAATAACAAAATAAAAAATTCAAGAAATTTGTAAAAATCATTTGCCTTAATGATTCCCAATAAAAATTGATTAAATGAACTACATTGAGAAATCATTAAAAAATTTTGGAATAAAATTGAAAAAATTAAAAAAATGTTTAAAATGAATTAATAACCGTATAAAACCTTCAAAAACTTTTCGGATAATTATTCTTTTTCTCAGTTTTAAGCAATAAAAAACGATCGATCCAGCTGACATTTAAGCGGTGTTATTAACATTAGTTGCCACGTAGGTTTATTTGGATAGAAAAGATAACAGTGGCCATCTCTATCTCTCGTTTAGGAGTACGTGCGTTTTCAGAAAACATTTGAAAAGGGGATCATTTTTGTCCCTTTTGATGTGATACAAAATTTTATGTATTCGGAATTTTCATCTAGGAAACCTTCTCGTCCTAAATAAAGAAGATGATAATCTTGATTTGTCCTTATCTAATACTTTTTCATAAAAATCATGGAGTATCTAATATTTTAAAGTCGACTAATCCACATGAATAAATGTAAAATACCGCATTGATGTACATTGGGACTTATCAAATACTTCTTGAAAGCATTTTTTTAGGATGAGATATATGAAAACTCGTGTTCATGGTTCCTAAAAGATGAACAAATATGAAGTGTAATACATGAGGTTGAATGTGGAAATCAACTTAATTGTTCGAAACCTTTGAAAGTATGCTGCAATACCAATTTTCAGTTAGGTTGGAGAAACGTTGCATAATGAAAGAAGTTATGAAGAGTGCCCAAGTGAAAAAGTCACAATTTCTTTGCAATTGGAACTCGTAGTCGTGGGGAAACTTTCGAACCAAATAATGCTATGATCAACCTTTGGCAATCGAAAGAAGTATGCTTTTAAATTGGTCTTTTGCTAATAGACGTTGTCTAATAATTGGTCTTTTGCTAAATGACGCTGTACTTAACCTAAGAGGAATCGATACTTTTATTAGAGTCAAGAAATGAATACAGGAAATTATGGAGTGGTGTAGTCCCGTAAGCTAAGACGTTATCCACAAACCCCTCCCATTTAATAAGGGAACTTTTTGATTAATGAGCAATAATTTAAATTAGCTGTCCACAGGATTCCCCTTTCTCACTTACAAATGTGTGGGAAAAGACTAATGTTTCATTATTAATTACTTCATCACCATATATATTTTCTCATACTAAAATAAATTTATTTATTAATTAGTCTATGTTTGAAAAAATATAGCTCGTCAGACAGCTCATAGTCACGAATCTCTCTCTCTCTCCCCACTTCCAAATCAGTTATTTTGTTTGTGGATCCTCTCACGTAGTATAAAGGAAAAAGCACATTTAGAGCAACGATGTCCAAATCCCCTTGGACATAACTTTCATATACACTTGCACTTTACTTTGGCATCATCGGATGAAGCTTTAATAAATTAAGAGCGAGCTCATCCCGTAAAAAAAATTGTGTATTGATACGAGAACCAAAGTTGAGGTCCATTAAGTAAAGATTCTCTCCTATCTGCCTTTTAAAGTCAATCATTCCGCTGGTCAAAGGTAATGTTTCGAGAATTGCTCTAGAGTGAGGATTGGTATGTGATTCCATCATGTCCAAAGGATTGGTATGTGATTTCACCATGTCCAAACAAACCAACAGTTCATACCAATGGGTTTTGAATAGAATGAATGTATTAAGAAAAAGAAGCAATATGATTGACGATTATTTTTAAAAAGTAATGTGAATTTATATGCTTTAAAGGATGTAAAGTGTCCTGTAATGAGTAAAACTCAAATGTTTTTCATCTAATCAGTTTATAATAAATTAGAGAATGGAGGTGGGGCTTTTCTTGAGGAGCAATATAGAGATAAAATTTACTATAATGGGATTTGAGTTTTAGTATAAATTACCTTGAAATAGATCAAGTCGTGTCCAAGTCTCGAAAGACAATAGGATCGGAGGATTAACTTCACACTTCAACCTGTAGTCATCAAAGTAAATATCTCATAACAAGAAGGAGCATTTCGGTGATTTCTTAGGATTTGCATGGCGTTTCTTACCGATGCGGTTTCTCCTCTTCAAGCACAAGCCAAACAAAGCTTTACTTCTTCTCTTGCCCCAAAGGATGAGAAAGTAATATGTGAATTTGTATTCCGCAACAAGTAAAACTCAAATATTTTTTATACCATCAGTTATAATAAACTAGAGAATGAAGGTGGGGCTTTTCTTGAGGAGCAATATAGAGATGAAATTTACTATAATGAGTTTTGTGTTTCAGAATAAGTTACCTTGAAACAGATCAAGTCATGTCCAAGTCTTGAAATGCAATATGGTGGGAGGATTAGCTTCACACCTTAACCTGTAGTCATCAAAGCAAATATCTCAGAACAAGAAGGAGTGTATCAGTGATTTCTCAAGATCGGCATGGTGTTTCTTACCAATGCGGTTTCTCCTCTTCAAGCACAAGCCAAACAAAGCTTTACTTCTTCTCTTACCCTCAAAAGATGAAAAAGTAATTTGTGAATTTGTATGCTTCAGAGGATGTAGAGTGTCCTGCAACAAGTAAAACTCAAATGTTTCCCATCCTGTCAAATTTTAATAAACAAGAAAATGAATGTGGGGCTTTTCTAGAGGAGTAGTGTAGAGATGAAATATACTATATTGATATTTGTGTTTCAGAATAAATTTTCTTGAAACAGATTAAGTCGTGTCCAAGTCTCAAAAAGAAATACAATTCAAGGATTACCTTCTAGCCTTAACCTATAGTCATCGAACTAAATATCTCACAACAAAAAGGAGCATCTCGGTGATTTTCTTACCGGCGTGATTTCTCCATATCAAGCACAAGCCCTCGCCTCCTAAAGTAAGCTTGACTTCTTCTCTTGCCCCGAAGAATGAGCCAGACGCGCTTGGTATATACGAAATCTTGTGATGGTTGCTTTTTCTATAACGAGGGAAATTTACTTCTTTAACCCGTACCTTTTTTACCAAAACCACCAAAACAATCCCTTCCTCTTAATTAGCCTCCAGATTTTAAGGATGATTTCTTGGATCTCTTTGTGATTGGCCCACGTGGCCACAGATATGGAAGTGAAAAGAACATTTAGGAATGATGAATTATGAGGACCCCACTCATCACGTGGTCCTCCACAGTTTCTCTTCCTCCATGCTTGTCCTTTTCTTCTACGATCAACAGCTCTGCTGTGTTCAGAAAAAAAGAAAAGAAAGAGAGAACAATGACGAGTGTATTTCTCATGGTTTTGTTCCTTCATCTACGCGTCGATCGCGAACGTATCAAATGCCAAAAATGAGTTTTAATTGAAAACTGAAACACGAATATCGAAGAACATCCATACCCAGTTCAATGGTTTTCTCCGATCTCCTCCACCTCCTCTCCTTCTATCTCTCCACCGCCATTCACGTCCTCAAGAACCTGCTCTCACATTTCATGACCTTCACGAGACGCCACTTCTTATCGCTCATTGATACATTCTTGTCACAAACACTCAGTCCAAGCCCCAGCTATCATTGTCGATAAAGAAGAAGATGGTGAATAGAAAAGAAAAAGAAAATGAAGAAAAAGAAAATTCTTGGACGTAAATGCCCAGAGTAAAGCTTGGGACTACTTTGAAACAAATTTTGTTATTCCATGCTCGTCTTTTAGACAAAAAAAAGTCCACTTTGAATTCTCAATTAGAATAGTCCCACTTCAAATCATTATTTGAAAATTTTATCTACATTTTATCATACTAATCTGCCCAACAATGCATCAAATGCTTAGTGTGATCACTTTCCTTAATTCAAGACTATAAAGCGTTGCAAGAAATAACTTGACATAATTCACTCATAATTTTTTTATTAATTCAATTTTAAGTCTTTTGTAATTATATTAATTCACCATATTCGATCAAATTTGATAAATCGAAGCTACTGCTAACATGGACACTAATTGGCCAATGCTGACATTGTAATTTTTAAATAATATTTTTTGAACTTTTTATTTTTATTTTTTATTTTTTCCTTTTTTTTTTTTCTCTTCTTCCTCCTTTGGATTATTTTCCCCGCCGTGGCCTGCGAGGCTCACCGGCGACTGGGTGAGGGCCGCGAAGCCCTCGCCGTCGCCGGCGGTCGCCTGGCCTCACCTAACCTCGCCGGCTGTCTCGCCCACGGATTGCGAAGAAAGCGAGAGCAGAACGAGGAAATTCGACCCCAGGACGAGAATCGAACCTTGAAGCAGGGACGCGAGCAGAATTCGGATCACAGGCGGAACCGGAACATTTCCAAGAATGCGACGCGATTTCGGCGAAACGGAAAAAACCACACTCGCACCCACCCACCTGCGAGTCCCTGGAGAACGGTTTGGGAAATCGAGGCGAGGAGCGAGAGATTATGGAAGAGAGAGGAAGGGAGAGAGAGATTCGAGGGGATGGAATGCAATGGAGGAGATCGAGAGAGCTCCTGGTGCTAGCCGAGAGGAGGAGGAAGAAGACAGATTGAGGAGCGAGAGGTTATGGAAGAGAGAGGAAAGGGGACTTCCTCCTTCGAGACGCCGCAAGCCTCGCCAGCCGTGGGCGAGGGTGGGTGAGGCTGGGCGAGGTTGCGGCCCTCGTCCATTGGCCGGCGAGCCTCGCCAGAGCCTCGCCGGTCAGAGGCTCGCCGGCCACAGCGAGAAAAGAAGGCAAAGGAAGAAGAGAGAAAAGAAAAGAAAAAAAATTGAAAAAATAAAATATTATAAAAAATTACTACATCAGGCAAGGGAATAGGATTTTCATAGTCCAGAAGTGATACGAAAAAAAAATGAATTAGATTGAAAAAACAATTAAAAATATTATAAAAATTACTACATCAGCGTGGAAAAACAAATGCCCATTTGACATTTGGGATACAAAGAAGTTTATTTCGGTTTTGAGAGAATCAATTGAGTTAAATGAATTAGAATTGAAGTAAAAAAAAGCTTAGCGGAATTGAATCGGTATAATTATAATAAATTTTATTTTATTTTTTAATTTTTTCACAAAACTTTAGAAGTGTTCTTTTATGAGGTGCTCGTGTGACGTGAGAACAAATGCCGCATTTGACATTTGGGATACAAAGAAGTCCGGTTTGAGAGACTCACATTTTTAATATCTAGGCACTGCGATGTATCATTACTAAAATCTCACGTCGAATGTTTGAAGTGAAGACTCACACCTGATAGGAGAATATCACACATGAAGGGAATTAATAAAATCTCACATGAATATTTGAGCGGGGAGCCGAAGCACGTGTCTGAGCGGACCCACTGTTCGGGTTTCTCTCCCATCAGGTTTATTCAACGTCCAATTTCGAAACTCCATCAATGGGCGAATAAAGATTTTCTCATGTTTCGAAGCAATTAGGAAGCCGGGTCTCAAAGGCCGCCGAAGATGAAGAAGTCGGAGACCTTCGCCACCCGTCCCGGCCGCACGAACCAGCAGCCGAGCCCGGTGACGGGCTGATCTCGAGATCTGGAGTTCTCCAGACCCAGATCTGGATGAGCGGATCGCAAGCGACGCCGACGCTTGTCCATGGCCGTCGTCGGCATCCTTAGGCGAGATCTGGTCGGAGGAGGTGGTGGCGGAGTGGGAGGTGGAGGAGGAGGCGAGGAGGGCACGGACCATGGAGAGGCGGGGGGGAAAGGTGGAGGGGGAGGAGCTGGTCCTTGTAGAAGAGCTCGTAGGCGACGAAGAGGGTGGAGGGGGAGCGGGGGGAGAGAGATGGTGAACTCGGAGTCGGAGGAGGAGGAGGACGAGAAGGAGTGGGAAGGCGACGAGGGGAGGGTGTGGTAGTGGGTGATTCAGGGTTTTGTCTCTTCTCCTCCCCATAGTTGATGCTTGATGAAGACGATGAGCTTGGGTCCGTGAAAGCTTTTCAGAGACACGAGATGTGGCTGACGTGGAAGTCCAGGACCACTTAACGTTTTTTACGTGAGGAGGGATTACGATCAATTCTTAGCGCCCAGAAGATGCCATGTCCCCTATAAATTAAAAGAAAATCTTTTCAACTTAGATTTCGCTCTGCAGTTTAAAGAGGAAATACCCAGCTCTGAAGTTTAAATTTGGATTTCGCTCGCCCAACCCGGCTAGTGTCTGGGCCATTTTTGAGTTTGAGTGGACATTCGCAAGTCTCGACGGTCGAAAAACTAGGCATTGGAAGTGTTAGTAACAGCTTGCAGACAGCCACCACGATGGAAATTGGTCGGGAGTTTGTTTCCGTTTAAATAAGGTAACCTATTGCCTTGGATTTGTGTACATGAAAATATTTGCAAAATCTCCATCGTGTTCACTTTGCAAGTAAACTTCTAGTGAGAGAAATTGTTTGTAGATGAATTCACTTTGCTTGCAGTGAGTCTTGGCTCCATCGGAAAACAACCTCCGTACCAGAAATCAGATAATAGCGGAACAAGCACAACTTCCGAATGGTCTCGAGAAGTGGGGTAGCCATTGACTTGGGTAGAACCACCACAAATCTTCCCTAACCTCTTTATATTTACGTATGCTAAATGTTTTATATATTGTTAGTATGGAAATCTTTTTGGTGGGCTAAGTTGGCCGAGCACTTCAATGTTTCAAGAGAATTATTATAATCTTGCCCATTTGAAAATCATGTGTACGAACAAATGGTCTATATATTGATTTACTTTACGGCTCTTTTTAAAATAAAAATGCTTTCATGACTTGAAATGGATGGAGTAATGTTAATATGCTATTTAACCTTTAAAAGAATTGGACAACCAAGATGAATATTTTCAAATAAGTGAACTAACATCGGTGTCAATGGCTCAAGCTGATGCTTGAGGACACGACTCACAAGAGCAACATATCTTTGATGTTAGGGAAAATTATTATTTAAGTTTCGAAAAATAAATAGGCCGTGCTAACTATCTTGTGTTTGAAAAAACACCATCATTAACAGGGTTTGTTATTGAAAAATCCTGAAAAATTAGTTAAAGGAAAAGGTAAAATTGCGGTTAATTACAACACATTGAAAGGCTTTTAAAAAGAAAGAGAAAAAGAAATCATAAAAGAAGGGTGGTACCCCGATCTAGCTAAGTTGAACATGCAATTTGACCAAGCTAGGCCAAATTGTGATAAGTTCCCAATATGATAGAAGCCCAAAAAAATTCTAGGACCATCTTGCCCTAGTTCACAGGATCAAGTTAAAATTTGCTAGCAAATGAATAAGTTCTGCATTTAAAAAGAGGAGATCTAAAGGGTTCTAAATCCCCAAAACAAAATTCTTTCTCTTAGTAATTGGTAAGCAAGATACATTTAGTTCACTTAGTCTTTTTGAATAAGTGACAAAAACAAAATTCACACGGAATAACTACGTTCATTCGAACAAATGCGCAAACAAAAAACATATAATACAGTCTAAATGGATGTTACATCGTTCAAGAGTATCTAATATGAACTGAACACATGCCAGCACAAACAAAAGTGGATAGAAACATTACGAACAAATTGTTGGAATCCAACTTTTACTATCGTGTCAATTTAAGATATGTTTGATGTAATGTTGGCGCTCACTTTGATAATTTGTTGTCGTGTAGACTTAAAAGAATGAAATGAATCGACTTAGTCGATCTTATTGAGAACTCGGCCAAGAAGTATAAAGAACTTGTGGCTTTAGAGATGCACTTGTTTATCTTGGCCGTGCATCCAGGTGGGGACTTTTTTCTTTTATCTTTTTTTGGTCGTGCAAGTGGAGACTTTACTAAATGAAATTTGTTTATTATTGGCAATAGCATTCCCTCTACAAAGTCCCAGTGTAACAATTAGGGAAGGGAAAAAGTTGAAGTTTTTAACTTACCCACTTTCAAGAGATAAGTGGGTTACTGTAAAGTCAACCATTTTGGTCTATGATCAAAGCAATGCTTTGAAAACCGTCCTAGAATGGGGGCCGATATGCAAATCCACCATATTCAACCGATCCAATTGTTTCTATCAATGGGTTCGAATGGAAAGAATGTATTAAGAAAACAAAGGCAATCCATGGGACAATAATTTTGAAAAAGTGATGTATGAATTTCACACGTAAGATTTGTATGCTTCAAATGATCTTAGGTGTTTTGCAATGAGTAGAAATCAGATATTTTCCATCCTAGCAATTATATAAAAACTAGAGAATGAAGATTGGGCTTTCTTGGTGGAGCAAGGCAAAGATGATGAAAGTTATAGTGATGAGTTTTGTGTTTGAGAATAAGTTACCTTGAAGCAAGATCAAGTTGTGTCCGAGTCCGAAATGCAGTGCAATCCAAGGATTATCTTCTCGTCTCAATCTGGAGTCATCAAACCAAATATATTAGGACAAGAACAAGAAACTGGCATCTCGGTGATTTTTTGGGATTAGTGTACTGTTCTTACTGATGTATTTCTTGTCTCCAAGCACAAGCCCTTGCACTTGAACAAAGCTTTACTTTTTCTCGTCCCGAAGGATGAACCGGATGTGGTTGGTATATACGAAATCTTGTGGTGGTTGCGTCTCTTTGATGAGGCAATGGACTTGTTCAACCTCAACTTCTGACCAAGACCAGCAAAACAAGCCCTACCTCTAGACATATAAGATTATTTCTTTGTTCTCTTTGTAAGAGGATATTCAGAAATTTTGAGGATGGAGCTCATCACTGTGGTTCTGTCCAACTTGTCCAGATCAATAATTGCAAATGACCAAGACTTTTTCCTCGCTTACAAAATGTGTGGAAGGAGACTAATTGTTTCTTCTTCTAAGCTACAATTCCCGCACAATAAATTAAAATCATTTATTAATTGCTCTTTGGTCGAAAATTTCTAGCTATATTGTAATAGATTACAAGCCTATGTCATTTGGACCATGTGGACTTCATGTGGAGCTTTTGTTAGTTAATTTGACTATTTTCACACAAAAAAATAATTTCACTTGAATCATTTGAGGGCTTAGAGTGATCATTTTCCCTAAATCTAAACACAAAAGGCTTGAAAGTTGGCAATACAAACAAATCTACAGCCTACTGAAGGTTTTGCTTTTTTTTACTTTGGCAATTAGTAAATACATATTAAAGTGTTCCTATATTGAGTGCGCGTATGAGGTGAAAATAAATGCCACATCTTAGATTTTGGATAAAAAGGAGTATTCCATGATTATCGAAAGAGGAGGTCATGTATAAATTGGCAACGGTTGGCCTTGGCTTAATAGACTCACAGAGGGAGAATATATAGTGCACAGTAAAGTGTAAAATAAGAAGAATCTCACACTAAAAACTCGGAGCGTGAAGGATTGAAGCAATTGATAAAGCCTCATCAACTTTTTTTTTTTTTTTTTAAAGAGGTGCATGTGTAGTAGGAGGAAAGGCAGTCAATTAAAAAGAGCAGATCATGTGCGCCGACTAAAATTAGATGGCATGATGGCATCCTAGATAGTTGAGCATCGTCAACCTTCACCCTCATAACTATCTTGTAAATTTTAGTTATTGTTTCATATTAATAGTTCTTACTATCGGCCATCTTAAGAAAAATGGACATGTACCTTGTCTATTCAAAATATTTAACGGAATCAAAAGCATTAGAGACCGCACATAGCTAGCTTCTCCTAGAAACCTCTCCAATGAATATTCCATTGAGTTTTCTTCTTCCTGACACAAAAAGACAAAAGGCAAACAGAAACCAAAGTAATCTGATAACATTAGTCGATATCTGCCCAATAAGCATGATCACAAGTGTAATTTCAAGTCCTGATTACTTAATTGCCATTTAACATTCGAATTTCCACGGAAACATTAGATCCTCCAATGCATTCATTTTGTTTTTTTTTTTTCCAGGATTACATGGACATAGCGCTCCTGTGGACTATAAGATAGCTGAAGCCAATCTACCATTACCAACTAAAGAAACGAAGATAGTAAAAAGGAAGGGATATGTTCAGTAGAAGTCCTAAAACTTGTACAGAAAGTGCAATTGAGTCCTAAAACTTACAAAGAAAGTTCAATCAAGTCCTAAAACTTGTCCAGAAAGTGCAATTGAGTCCTAAAACTTACAAAGAGTTCAATCAAGTCCTGTAACTTTGTCCAGTGCTTAAAAATTTAAGAAAGTTCAATCAAGTCCTAAAACTTCCAGTAATTAAGTCCTAAAGTTAACACGGAATTGTTAACGGAAATTGCTGACATGCCGACGTCATATTTGAAATGATTTTTTTTTATTTTTCAAATGGCTTTTTAAAATCATTTTTATTCAAAATATTTAAAAATTAGATTAAAAACTAAAAGGAAAATCTAAATTTATTTAAAAAGAAAAATCTAAATTTTATTTAGAAAACAAAATTGTTCAAAAAAAAAAAAAAAAAAAGGGGTGGTGGACTTCCACCCGCCGCCCATCGCTAGAGGGGCCGGCGACCGTCGCCGGCCTTGGGCGGGGGTGGCCGGCCCTCACCGGGGCCGGCAACCGCGGCCCCCAGGCGAGGCCTCGCCCGGGCGACGGCCGCCGTCCTCGCCCGGGGCCGAGCGACCGTCGCCCGCCCGGGCGAGGCCTCGTCGCCCTCGGCCGGGCCGGTGAGCCTCGCCAGATCCGGGGAGCCTCGCCGAGATCCGGCGAGCCTCGCCGGCCCCGACCGAGGGCCGACGAGGCCTCGCCTGTGGCGGGCGACGGCCGCCGTCCTCACCACAGGGGGCCGAGCGACCGTCGCCCGCCACAGGCGAGGCCGTCGGCCCTCGCTCGGGCCGGCGAGGCTCGCCGATCCGGCTCGCCGGCCCCGAGCGAGGGCCGACGAGGCCCGCCTGTGGGGCCGACGGTCGCCGGCCCCCCCGCCCGGGGGGTGACGGTCGCCGGCCCCTCCGGCGATGGGCGGCGGAAGTCCACCGCCCTTTTTTTTTTTTTTGAACAATTTTGTTTTTCTAAATAAATTTAGATTTTTCTTTTTTAAATAAATTTAGATTTTCCTTTTTAGTTTTTAATCTAATTTTTAAAGATTTCGAATAAAAAATGATTTTAAAAAGCCATTTGAAAAATAAAAAAATCATTTCAAATATGACGTCGCCACGTCAAAGCAATTTCTGTTAACTTTCTTAACTGGTGTTAACTTTAGGACTTAATTGCATTTTCTAGACAAGTTTTAGGACTTGATTGAACTCTTTGTAAGTTTTAGGACTCAATTGCACTGACACTTTCTGTACTCAATTGCACTTTTTGACTTTTACTAAACATATCCCAAAAAGGAACATGACTTCAAATTCTCAATGGGCAGATATTGCCGTAGAGAGGGAACAACTGTGAAAACATTGGGTGCATCTCTTATGCCACCTCATTTTTTTTTTTTTTTTTTTTTTGTAATAATCCGTGGGGGCGGCTTCTATCGACTTGTTTTTGGCTGATTTCTTTCTTGAATTATGCAGAGGAGACACGAAGAGCTATCACAAGAGCATGAGATTTTTACATTCTTGCCTACATTCACGTGAGCATGAAAGCATTAGTAATTAAAATTTCTTAATTCATGATTTAAAGATTTCATTTTGCATGTGCAGATGACCATAACCCAAAATAATTTATTACGTACCTTATGAGATTTGCACATATGACTTCCGATTCCCAAACTTGAAATTCTTTTATATCCCAACCGTTTGCGCCACTTATGGGAACCGTAAATTTCATATTCTCATTAGTAACATCTCAAATATATTGACAAATCGCAAATTTGACTCTCAAGCACTGTTGAGAGAGGGGGGCTAGTGATGTGTTGGTTCCTAAGGTTTAAATTTTGCCTCGATTCACATGAAAATCACCCTCAAATTCTACCAACTTGTTTGTTGGAATTGAGGATTTTTTACACTTTTTGATAAATTATTTCCTTTAAAATATGATTTGCCTTTCCATTTGGTGATATAGATATAGATTATGACGCTTTTTGTTCTTACAGATGTGGGCCTGTAAACTAAGTTGCGAAGACTCGACGGATTGGCTCTCTTCCACAAAACTGCCTTTATATTCCTCCATAAGCCTTTTGTTCTCTTCTTTGTTTAGATTCCCCTAGCTTGGAACTCTTTCGACCATGTTCGTAATTTCAATAAAATTTTCTTTGACCTCACAAAAAGAAAAAGAAAAAGATCTTTGCCTTTTCTTATGCCCCGCAAAGGATGATACACATGAGTCAATTCTTTCTTTATTTTCTTGGGTCCGTCCAACTTGTCCAGATCAATAATAGCGAGCGACAATTGAACACAGAAGACAAAACAAAACAAAGGCAACGGCTATGGGTGGTGTGGGTTGTAGAAACTGAGATGTTATCTTTGGTCCCTTCCCATCTAAAAAGGACAGGTTTGATTGATAAGCAACTCTTCACATGAGCTCGCCATAAGATTCCCCTTTCTCTCTTACATAATGCGTGGAAAAGTGATTAGCATTTCTTTTTCTAGGCTACGGTTCCTACGAAGACAAAGCATAATCGAAAGGGCTTATGTAATAATTTCCTTGCCACCATGTCCATTTAACAGAACAAAATTTACCTATTAATTACTCCGTATTTGAAAATAACTATGATAATAGATGGCTCGTGGTTAGGAATTTCCACCGTCATTGCAATGGCCGGCTTTCATTTGAAAATATCTATGCTAATAGGTGGAGGTTTGGTAATTCATTTGTAATAGCATTCTTCAACGGTTGAAAGTGTTAGGGCATGGCTTGATTTTAGTGATTACGATCATGCATTTAATCCCAAGAGCTATCATAATTGTATACGAAATTATGTGCTATCATGTCATCTAATGCTTATTTTTTTTTTCTAATTTAATTTTTCTTAACGGTGGGTTACTCTATCTACACTTTTGCTAATGATTATTTTCATCATTTTCTCATATTTACTTATTTGCAATATACATGAAATTAATTTTCTGTGATGAAATTTTATGGTAGCAATGGATTTATTTTTATTGATTCGCTAATATCATCTACCAAATATGGCCTATCACGTCATAATTTGGATCTTAATATTGTGAAAATCTTTTAATGAAAACCTCATAGTCCTCGAATTAAGGTCAAATGAATATCATAGCATAATATGTATTCCCTATATTGTTAAATTTTTTTGAAAATTCACAACAATCGTCAATTTAAATAAACTAATAAAAATATGCTAAAATTACCATAAAAATTAGATTAGATGAAGAAAGCGCATGTGCTGCCACATGGGTCACTTTCACACAAGTAATATCCACTTCTATGTGTATAAAGATAGATTGCCAATGATCCAATTTTTAGGTCTAGAGTAGCATTGAATAAATCTATGTATATGTACTCATCCAATTGATGAAGAGTGCAAGATCAATATTTACTTGTCTCGACCTACCCCTCAATACGGAGGGAAAGAAGTTTAGGGGTATTCTATGGTCCATGATTAGGTGCGGACCTCCCACGATGTTGGAGTATTCATAAATTTTTTCAAATGATGAGTCGTCACTAACTTATTAAGGTTGCCTAGAAATCAAATGAGATGTGAGAATATACCTCACTTCCTACGTAATCAAAGAGTTTAGGGTTGGAAACTTGATTACACTAATTAAATAATTAGTGTCATTTTGATAACTAATCTTGTTCATTTCAAGAATATTTTCTGTGAGGCAATTTGTGTTGATTTTAGAATCCACTAATACATAAGGTGACCATGTGAATGCCCAATCACTAACATGACAATTAGCAACCAAAGCGGCATCGCATAAATTAAATTGGAAGAGCAAGAATTTAGCATTATCAAATAAGGAGCCTACCATCTTAACTAAGCTAAAGCGAAATCATAATCAACATATGGAAAATGCATAATTAAGGGTATTTGTTTTTAGGACAATCTGAACCCTATAAGGGCTTGTTTAATTTTTTAGCACAATTTTCTTATCAATGGTTTTCCCATAACTTAAAGAGAAGGCTACCCTGAAAGACTATTTTAAAGCATTTTCTAACTTTAGGAAAAATAAATTCCTGAATTTTATTTTTAATTAATTTTTAAAAATTAATTTTTAAAAATATTTTTTTATTCAAATAATTAGTAGTCTAAAAATAGGGACCTGGCCAGAACATGGATGAACTTGGACTCACAGTTCAGACTAGAGGGCACGATTGATCTTATCCTCAAGCTCCAGACAGTCGTGACTTTCTTTCTCGCCTCTCCATTTCTACCCTTTCTAAGCCTAATTGGGAAAAACTCCCAAGTGAGCCAACTCTTCCACCAAAGCTACACCAAGCCCATTCCTTTGTAACTGAGTACACTAAGCCCATATTACTAAAAAGAACTCAGCCCAATCACTTCCAAACATGAAGCCAACCCGAATTCATTAAAACCACTCAAGCCCAAAATTACTCAATCATTGAATTAGCCCAGATTCAACAAAATGCAACTTGAGCCGCTATTGTCGTCTCCTTCTCTATTTTGTCTTTTTTCTTTTCTTTATTTTTTTTATTCTTTGAAAAAAAACCTCTACACACCAAACCATCAAAACAGTAACCATACGTACTCGACAATCAAGCTACGGGGCCACCACCAACAATCTAGCTGCTCTTGCTCGGTAAAAGCTAAGAGATGAGCCCCCACACATCCACAACCGAGACTCTCCCCAAACCATAATGTGAAAATATTCTTCTCATCGTCAACGACGTGACCATATCCCCGCATCTTCACAGCAAGCGACTTTCAGCCACCCAGCAACCACTTGTCTCCATCGCTAATCACTGGAGGCTCCCATTCGCAGCCGCACCCCAAACACCAAGGACAACCGCAGGGATATACCAAGGCACGAAGCAAAGCAACCCAAAAAAACTCGGTAGAAATGAAATATGACCGAAAACGTACTTGCTAATCACAAGAGAAGCTACATCGCATCACACATGTTCAGGTGCTCCTTTCAACAATTCAAAAGTCCAGATTCAACCGAACGGATTTGGTTCAGGTATTTCATCGAACGTTTCAAGCGCACTGGCTAAAAGGGGAGAAAAACCGACCAACTTGCGCTGGGACTCGCAAGAATCAACAAGTAGTGACCCAAAGTAGCGGCACACGGACGAACGGGACCGGCGCTCGCAAGAACCGGACAACGAAGAAGCCCGTTCCGGCGAGCCCAAAAAGGGGCAAAGCAAGGCACAAACAGGGGGTCGGCCGAGGGTCCCTATCCGGCTCGGTGATGGCGAATGGAGGGCGAGCTCGATAGACGGACCACGTTCGGTTGCCTCGCACGCCTCCGAGCCGGGATCCTCGGAAAAACGGCTCGTCCTGCGAAAAATCAAAGAAAGAAAAGAAACGTGACCTACCGGAGATTTGGCGCCGGGAATGGGAGCCGCGGGTTTGAAAGCGCGGTCAGGAGTCGTCGGACGGGGGTCGGGCGTGGCCGGACTGCCGGAGGACTCCTCGCTCTCAAACTCTCTCCCTCGGCTGCTCTCACGATCTCTCCACCTCCGAATCTCTCTTTCTCTCTCTCCGTCTTTTAAGCTCGCGGCTGGCGCGAATGGCCCTGCAACTGCCAGCTTGCCGTGCCGGCCTGCCCCCGACCAAACATCCCGCTCGACGCCCCCTCCGCTGCTCCGTACGTCTTCCTTCCTTTTGGCTGACTGCGGGCGAGGCGTGAGGGAGGAGGAGGAAGGAAGAGGTCCGCGGGCCGGGCCAAGGACAAGGGAAAATGGGCTGGCCCGCGTGGGAAAAGAAGAAAAGGCCGGGCCGGCGTGCCCCGGCCCAGTCTTGGTTTCTTTTTATTTAAATGATAATTTAAAAAAAAATTAAAAATAACAATAACTTTTTAAATTTTTCAAAATTTTAATACTAGTAATACCAATGCTTCTAATACCTAAATGCGATGCAATTTAATGAAAATCATTTTTTTTGTTAGAGATTAAAATTAATCCATAATTTTTTTATGCAATTAAAAAATGATTAAACGGGTTATCAAAATTTATGTGTCAATATTACTTTTTCAAATTTTCCTTCATCACACGTAGGTACTTCGATAACAACTACAAAACTAAACTATACTTGTATTCAAGAAAAGGTGAATCATATTCACCTACTAGTAGTAAAATTAGCAATTTACATAAACAACACTTGCGCAATGAGACTGCTTATGTCCTTCCCATTTTTATTTTATTTTTTTAGCTTTTAAAGAAGTTGCACTGACAGAAAATAATAGAGCTCTTTACAGACTTTACAACCTTTAGTGGCAGCTATACACAAATCGAGCATGAACATAATTTGTCCTTTGTTCATCTTTTTTGATGTTCAAGAAACCCGATAGAAGTGGCACTTCTCAAATAACCGCTCAAGGAGGGGCACGCACTCCCTTTTGACACCATTCATAAAATGATTTTTATGGGGTCTCTTCAATTATGTTCCCCTAAATCCTCTTATATGTAAAGATGATTAGTCATAGCACTCCAGCAGGTAAAAATTAAACAAGCAAGCAATAATAAATATGAACCAAATAAATAAATAAAGGTGGAAAGAAATAAAGAACCCGAACATCGGGTAAAAATTTATAAAGCCTTGTTATTAATATTCAGATAGGACTTTCGTGAGCTATAAAGGGAAACTCAATATAAACTCTTCAAAATAAACCACCGCTAATAAAAACAAATATACAAATATGACAAACTATATGAATACTAAATGAATTATTTCCCTAAATGGACTATGATATATGGAAATAAGAATGTAACTCATGCTATCTAAATGTGATGCACTGTAATCTGCTACAGTTCCCTTAAATGCAATTCTAGATGTATTTTTCGATGGAGATGCAATCTATTCTTATTTATTTATTTTTTTACCTTTCCATTTTTTTTATATACATTTTAAACACAAAATTGAAACCAAGTGCTGAAATAAATATGAGCTAAAAGCTTACATCCATGAATCAGCCCATATTTCAGCTCCATCGCCATCAATTTGATGGTCTACCATCTCCGATCAGTAACAGCCGCCGTCACATCTCCCTTGCTGGCCGCCGCAGCCTCGGCCGTAACAGAGCAGAGCATCTGATGCTCATCACCATCACCGCCAATCAAAACTCTCTCTCATGCTCTTTCTCTCTCTCGTCTAAGGCATTGGAGATTCCTTTTAAGCTAATGATTTCACGCTCTGCTGGAGAATTCATTCACAACAACAACCATAGCACGCTCTTTGAAGCTTGGTACGTGCGCGAGGGCTGGAGAACCGAGCGAAGCAAGAGCACAACACAGAGACTGAGATGACAATTTCTCTCTAGCAAATTTTAACTGTTTGATCCTATTTGTGTGACACCTCACCCTTCATGCTCACCACCTGTTCAACGTTTTGCCTCGCAGATGACAATGTTGAATCAATTGATCAATTTGAGATTGCATAGGAGTGATTCGTATGTTGTTGTTCAGTGTGTTGAGCATATATTGCTAATTGATGCTTCATCCTTTGATGGCCTAGAGTTCTCCTTCCCTTGGTGCTTCCGTTTACTTGTTCTCGGTGAATTAAATACCGGGAGCATGGTTGAATTTTCCTCTAAACCGAGAGCCTCTGGATTTATTTTTGAGCTTGAATTGTTCAAAGTGCACGTATCATAATCGTCCAGTTGTTAATGTAGAGGAATCCTCTATAACCGCAAATTGTTCGTAGGTTGGAGTTGTAGCCTTTCTTTTACATACTAACTGCTGCCCTGTTTTGCACTTGGTTGAGACTCCACATCGCATGCATTGGATGCGTTGGAGTATTATTTATGTCATGCTTGCAATGTACGTGTAGGTACATGGTGGTTTATCTTGATTGTCACCATTAGCTTGCACTAATATCCATTTCAGGATGTGCTATTTGTTGAATCTGTACACTCGCCACGTCGTAGGCTTGCTAAATATGTCTATTCTTATGGTACATGGCTCAAATTTACTGGAGTCATTGTTATTCTTGCTGTACATGTTCAAAAATATGTTGATCTTTTGGCTATGAGTGTTGAACAAAAATATGCTGATTTCTTGGCTATGAATATTGTGTATGTTCGTAACATGCTTTAGTCATGGTTATAACTGTTTTGTATGACTTAAATTCGCTGGATTCATTTTCATGTGTCCATATCCATTCGTGTTCAGACAACAATCGCCAAGACTTGTGTATGTGTTATCCTAGTCATATGAGTTGATGTGAGGAATCCATGTTAATTTTCGAGGGAGATAATTATGTTGTCATGCTTTAATTGCTGAAATTAAACATGTATCCACTGTACAAGCATCGTTGATCTTCACTTGAATTCAATTTGTGCTCATCTTGATTGCGTGAGTGCATATACACTTGCAAGAAGATATGTCTCAAGTCCATTACTTACTAAAAAAATCATGAATCTCGACCTTACTGTTCTGATTTTGTTTTGGATTTTGCTGACTTCATTTTGTTAATTACGAATTGTGCTATTTTAAGACTCATTTGAGTGTGGTTTTGATAACCCATGATAATGTGACAATGTATACTTGATTTGCTAGTTATTGGTACATGTTTGGGTATTATTGGAGTGGGTAAGTTGTAAATCTTGCGAGCTTAATGAGCTGGACCTTGCAGCGAATCCTCTTGGGCATGAATTTGAATGATATTGTTGCCATTTGTTGATTGGTTTGATGGTCCTTGGGTGCATGTAAGTATGTGGTTCATCTTCAGTCACCTTGATACATTAGAATGATGGATTGACTCAGACCTTAATACATTAGAATGTCGCGTTCAGCTCAATCGAAGTTAGTGGCACCGAAAAGTGATGAAAATAAATATAAAATGATGCTGGAAATTGAAGTGAAAATAACCTGAGTAAACATGCAAGATAACATGATTATAGGGGATAATTGTCTCAAAAAATCCAAACCAAAGTAAATTTTTCAATTTTACCAAATAGTTTTAAATGTTAAACCTTTATGACAATTTGCTGAATTTAAAAAAGTTTAAGATTGAATTAATTGTAGGATAATAATTTTAGGACTTTTAGGCAGCTTTTTCCATGACTGCATATCGGTAGAGGCCTGGCAGGTATTATGCAGGTGAAAAATATCTGAATTCCTACTATCCATGGATTGGACAGTGGTGTTCAGCACGTTCAGGGCATTAGGTTCGAACCGATGTGATGAAAAACCAACGGCGATGCGTGCAACTATATCAATTGTAAAGGTGAATTATGGGAACAGAAACCAATTTTGGGGCAAAAAATGAATAACTACTCCTTCTCCGGCCATGGATTGGCCTGAATAGGGGTACTAAACTGTGCCAAAATATGGACTACACGATGCAGATTTTTCCTATAATGTTATGGCCACATTTATTGAAACATGGAGAACAATCAGCACGAACTGATACCTAGAAAAAGACTCAATTATGAGATTACAACGAACCCAGCATAAAGAAAATAAACCGAAAATTGAGCAAACGCAAGGACATGCATCGCATAGATAAGGAATATAGGTTCTTACATGACTGACTCCGGGGACAACGGAGTAAGTTGGAAGCGCTGCTTCTTCTGGCCCGAGTCTCTTCGGCTTCTGATGCGCGAGACTGAGAGAATGGATATGAAATCGTGAATGTGAGTGATTGTGCACCTCCACCGAGTCTCCCACTCCCTTCCATCTTTGTTCTTATTTTCCTCATCCCACGACCTTCCCACATTCTTCTTGTCCTTTTTTTCACGTTCTGCTGAGCCACCAAATCCGTTTCCTTTCCTATCTTTTTCCATTTCCTCCATCGCTCCTTCTTTACAATACTAGACTGGCGTCCTCCTTGTAATACTGCCAAAACTGTTGCTTGTGTTACGGCACCATTTGAGTTCCCAGGAAGAACGAATGGGTGGACGAAAGATCTGCAGATGAGGAATTTTGGTGTAAAACACTAAGTGAGGAGATACTCATTTGTCTAGTGATGATGCAGGATTAAAAAAAAAAAAAAAAAAACATGAGGGCCTCGTTCCTTTTGCTTTCTGCCCGAGATCTCCAGCTTTCCCCTTCTAATTTCAGTCCAGCTCTTATTCATTCTTTCCCCCTTTTAAGTGCACAAAATTTAATCCTTTCCCTGTCAATTTCAGCATCCCCATCATCTCAGATGCTTGGTTACTGCTTTGCTTAAAATGGTCTAAGGTGGCAAGAAATGAAGTCATACTTATTTTGCATGATCAAATGACACTTCGGTCAAAGAAATAGAGGGAGCAGAAAGTGCTTGAATTTGGGGGGAGAGAGAGAAGGGACCGAACTCGTAAAGCTCCACTTTAAATGAGGGAATGAGCCTAGATTTGGTGTGAATGTAGGGCTGTCTATCCGGTTGATTTGAAAGGAGTTCACAATCAACCTCATGCTTCACTTGATGCAAATGCATTAGTCTAAACCTAAAAAATGTTTCAAATGTCTAAATACAATAAAGAATATAAAATGAATGATTACCCCCGAAAAAAAACCGCTTGTTGACCTCCTCTCACATCCGAAAAGGAACCCCTCACTCTCTCTGGCTATAAAAGGAGATAAGAGTCGGATAATTTTTAATGTTTTCGGATTTTCTGAATTTTTTTAATGATTTTAGTGGTTTTTATTTTTTATTTTGATTTTTTTTATTATTGTTATTATATTCGGGGTGCGGGTTCGGACTGGGTTTATCCGATCCAAATCACTGACCCAACCCCCCTACTTGGATCCGACCTACATTGGATTAAAACCGATTTTTTAAAAGTATTTTCTCCCTTTAAAAAAAAAAATCTTTTTCTCTTTATCCTCTTTTTATATTTTATTTTTTTCTTCATCTCCTTTTGCAGGTCTTCTTCAAGCGACGTCTTCATCCTGTGCAGGTCTTCTTCCCGAAGACACTATCATCGCCGAAACCACACTGATCTTCAATCAAGACTCAGCACTCTAAAAACACAGGAATGAAGACATACGTATCTCAGCATGTAATCAACGCACACTCGACGCTTGCTCTTCACCGTCTCCTATCGCCGGACCTCCACCGTTAATAGCCGGAATAACACCACCCGCGACCACCGCAGGAATGCATAAAGATGCAAAAAAGAAGGGAACGTTCGGATGTGGTCGTAGTAAGAATGAAACATGACTAATATCGACTCTAGAGGCTAGCAAATCAATCGATAGTAATCAACCTACATCCACATATTCTCAGATTTGAACAAGATCACAGATCATTTTCTGCTTGGGCCCTGAGGCATTGAATCAAACAGGTTATGTGCATTTCATCCGCGATGCCCCTATCCAGCTCCAGAACAAACGGCTCATTCTCGGCCATTACAAAACATGAAAACCTATTTCGGATCAATACACGTTCGAATTGCAAAAATCAACTAGAGTTTGTTCTCGGTTTGAGCAAGTAGAGGACATTACCTGCGTTCACGAAGAAGCTGCAGCAACCAAAAATCGATGAAGATGGCGTTCGGCCGCAATGGACGTCGACTGATGAGAAGGCTCAACTTCTCCAGAAACTTTTCATCGAGAGAACCTTTCTCATCCTCTCTTTTCTCGTTGTTCACTGGCTTCTCCTTTCTTTCCAGCGAAGCTCTCCTGAAACCTCCAATGGCCGACGTCCCTTCTCTTCTCTCTCCCCTTTCCTTCTGTTTTCCTCTCGAGCTAAACCCTCAGCCAGCCTATCCTCCCCTCTCTGTTGTGCGTCGTCTCCATCTCCTCTTCCATTAGAAAGACTCTAGGATCTCCAGACATTTCCTCGTCAAGCACCGAATTCATAGCCTCTCTCACAGTCATCATCTCTTTCGCCGCAGTAGCGTAGCACCGAAACCGGGGTCGTCGCCGTGGCGCGCGACTCTTCCGCAGACTCTCTTTTTTAACAGCACAGCATCCGAGCCTCCGGCAGCGGCTTCTCGTCTCAGAATCGACAACATCTCGCGTTCTCGATACTCGAACTCTCGAGCTCGCTCTCGCCGCCAGATAACTACTATCAGCAACGTCGCCACGCGCCGATCAAGAGAAGGGAGACTCTACGCGGCTAGGAGAACTCGGAACTTCGAGAGCGCCGTCGTAGGCGAGTAGGCGGCGACGAGAGAGCGCTCGAGAAGAAGAAGGAAGGGAAGAGGCTCTTGAAGTCGAGGCGGAGATGGTGATCAGGTGGAGGCCTCGACGTGGAGGGTGATGAGAGCAGACACCTGCACCTCTCTCTATCTCTCTCTGTTATCCCTCGCCAGATCACGGTTCTAGAAGGTTTCTCTCGGATCCGCTTCCGTCACATGCTCATTGCTCATCCCTCGCTCACCGGGCCTTCTTCGGTGACCGTCACTGTTCTTTTTATTTTTCAAAAGCTCACAGGCGCGTTGTGCGCAAGAGACGGGAGACAGGGGCGAAGGGGTTGGGCTCCTTTCTTGTCTTCTTGGGCTCAAGTTGTTGGCTTAAAGAACAGAGAAAAATGGGCCGAAAGAGAGGGCTTGGGAATTAAAAGGTCGAAAATTGCCAAGTGGGATTTCATTTTTATATCCTTTTTTATGTTTTTATATTTTTTAATTAAACTTTCGCTATCTCATTTTTAGTTTTTATTTTTCATATTTTTATATTTTTGCAAAAAAATAGACACTTGGATCGTCGGTAAAAATTCAGGTGTCAACAATGGTCTTGATGTTCAAATGGTGGTACCTTTTGATGCGGTGATATCGAGTTAAGTGGTGGTTGATCTTGTGACAACGGGCGGTTGACTTTGGCACCATTATGGAGTGGAGGAACCAAAGTTGCTTAGTGTTGATATACGAACTATTATAAAAGGGATAAGAGTTGTAACATGAATTCTATCTTCATGATCACAACCAATTTTTTTCGGGTTTGAACCACCTAAAGTTTGGCTAATGGATTGCTAAGCCTAGACTTAGCTCGGGCTCTCCCAAGCCCATACCAATTCGCGACTTAGATTCAAATTCTTAACATGCAATTGATTTTTAATCGGGAGTCGCCACTAATCTATTTTTTGGGTCGATTAGAAACCCAAGTAATGGGAGTTTCACTTTACTCCTATGAACCATGGTACGGGGACTTGGTTACACTAGATTTCTCTAATGCCCTTTCGGTACCATTCTTTTATTTTCAAAAAATGTTTTTGCATGCGGCTTAAATTAATTTTAAATCTATTTTCCTAACATGTGAGGTGATCATACTCACATCAACAATCCTAGATATGGTTTCTAATTAACACGCAATTTCTTTTTGTTTTCACTTAATTAATAAAAATCATGCAATATGCAATGCAATATTAACTAAATGACCTAATTCTAATGTCATGCAATTTCTAATTAAATGGACCTAACAACAATATCTAAATGACATGCATTTCATGAATCTATTTTTAATGATATGCAATGACATTTTTTATTTTTTTTAAATGAGCATGCGATCTATCCTAATATGCAATGATGTGCAAAAAGAATGCCCTAATTCCATTTTTTTTTCTTTTACGAAATTCAAAATTAAAATTGCCAAATAATTAAACGTGCAATTCAAATTTAAAAAAAACTAAGATACTAAATTAATGCATATTTTTTGATTTTATGATTTTTCTAAATTCGAGATAAAATCCCTATTCTAAATATACATTTATTTAAAAAAAAATCTAACTAACCTATCATGCAATCAGTTTTAATTTACATGGAATGCAAATGCAATTTTTTTATTTTCGGGATAAATAGAACGATTAAAAGATAAACATTAAATCATCCATGGTCATCGAAAATGTTATCCACCATTCGAATTGAAATTCAAACTTGATTATTTCGCTAATAAAATCGATAAATTGATCTTAAGCCTTAAAGATCAAGATATCAATTTTACTCCCGCGTGAATAATTATTCCATCTAAAGTCTTATAGATAGAATAAAAATTCGTGCGGTTGCAAATTGAATGCTATATTATGGAATTTCAATCATGCATTGGAAAATATTTAAAACAATGAGATAAAATAAAAACTAAAATAAGATAAAACAAATCTACTAAATATACCTACCTAATAAAATAAAATAAATCTCTACCTAAATTTAAATGTTTCTCCAAATCCGAACGGTGAGGTGGATCACGATAGAAGCTCGGCACGGCTAAGGATAGGGCTCGGCAAGGCCGCGAGGAACGCCAAGGGAACCTGCAAAAACAAAGAATCCACAGCTGGTGTGGTTCTTATGATCAATGAATTCACGGCCTAGGATGGCTCGACCGTGATGAGTGCTGCTCGGTGGGACTCCTTGATTGAGCCACAAAGTCACGATCTCCTCTTAGCTTCAATTCCACGTGGTCTCTCTTGAGAACTCACAGCCGGTTCTCCAAATCTCACCCTCAAGGAGAGACAAATTCCACCACTTCCCTTACATCACAACCCAGACATTATGCATGGGATGAGAATGCCATCTGCTCGTCGGAGGTAGCCACCGAAAATTAAATAGATGAAGATGCTGGATGAGGAACACGAGAAACGGTGATTCAGATAGACGGCGACTGGAGCTCGAGTTGCAGCGGGCGTCACTCGAGAATGGAGCTGCAGGGTGTCGGATCTCGGCGACCAGTCCTGGGTCGCGGGCAGAGGCGTTGCAGAGGGGCTTCGTCATGGCGTCTGGGCTCCGATGCAGATGCCGATGACGCGAGCAGCAGCGGCTTGGGCGTGGGGCTGGATCGCGACGTCGGGCACGGGAGGCACGGGCTGCTGGCGTCGGGGCGTTTGAGGGTGCTCCTGAGGTGCAGACGTCGGCGGTGCGGGTTCGCCGGAAGGAGAGAGACAGGGGTGTCGGCTGGGTGGCGCTCGGCAGAGGCACAGAGGATGTCGAACGGAGTAGCGAGGAGTGCTGCAGGCGCCGTTGGCGAGGGAGCGATTGCTTCGCGGGGGCTGGTGTCGCGAGGAGTCGAGCGGCGGTGCTGGTGCAGTGGACAGCGCGAGCTCGCGGGTGAGGCGGAGCTTCGGCGGCTGGCGGAACGGCGACCGCCTCGGGTGGGCTGACGTGACGAGCAGCAGCAGCGGGGAAGCTCCTGGAGAAGACGAACAGTGGCGCTAATTTCTTTTTATTCTTTTTTTCTCTCTCATGTCCCCTCACCAGTCTTCTCCCTCTCCCTCACCGCAGACCGGTCAATTCCCCTCTTCACTTTTCTTCTTAAGCTTTTTGCTGGACTTTTTTTCACGAAAACAAAGACAAAAGAACTCTCTTTTTGATCAGATTAGCCTTCAATCGGACCCTTACAACCTTTCTCTTGTTGAGTTGGAAAAATCTCAGCGTCGTGTCTTTATTGATCTGAGGAATCAAGAAGAATCCTTCTTCAGACAAAAGTCGAGAGTGAGATGGCTAAAAGAAGGTGATAGGAATACTAAGTTTTTCCACCATTCGGTGAAGAGGAGGCAGCTTACTAATAGGATCCTTTCCGTTAAGGATCAGTCGGGGGCTATTATCACTGATCATGTTCTTGTGCCGCAAGTTTTTGTCCGTTTTTTCTCGAATCTGCTCTCTCATCATGAGGCTTTATCTAAACCTTCGCTTCAGGAGTTGAAGATGTTTGTTCGTCACCCACTTTCTGATGCTCAGGTGTGGTCCCTGTGTGAGCCGGTTTCTCCCTCTGAGATTAAGAATACTCTATTCTCCCTTACCAAAGGCAAGGCCCCAGGTCCTGATGGATTCTCGGTAGAGTTCTACAAGACTAATTGGGACTTAGTGGGGCCATTGGTGGTGGAAGCAATCCAGGATTTCTTCTCTTCGGGACTGCTCCTAAAGGAGGTAAATACCACTATCCTCACCCTAGTTCCTAAAGTCCCTAACGCAAGTGCAATCACTGATTTTAGGCCTATCGCATGCTGCAATACCATTTATAAAGTCATTACGAAAATCCTTGCTAATCGCATTGCTGCTGTCTTAAATGATTTGAAGCCCTTTACAAAATGCTTTTGTAAAGGGTAGGAGGATTAGAGATAATATCCTCACCGCTCAAGAGTTGTTTGCTGGATTTCACTTAGAGCCTTATCTGCCCAAATGTGTTGTTAAAGTTGATTTCCATAAGGCCTATGACACGGTTGATTGGGATTTCTTGGAGCTTGCTCTCCGTGCCTTCGGTTTTCCTGAGTGGATTATTTCGCTAATTATGGTTTGCGTACGTACGCCAAAATATTCTATCTCTATCAATGGTGATTTGCATGGTTTTTCCCTGTTTGGAAGAGGACTTAGGCAAGGTGATCCTATGTCACCTTACCTATTTACCTTAGTCATGGAAATTTTCTCCGGAATCTTGCTCTCTGTCTTGCTAGCAATGACTTCAAATATTTACGGAGATGCAAATACGTGCAGTGACTCACCTCTTTTCGCCGATGATGTATTCCTTTTCTGTCAAGGCGATTGGGCGTCGGTGACGTTGTTAAAAAAGGGTTTGGACATTTTCTCCTCTTGGAGCGGCCTCTACCCAAATAAAAACAAAAGTGAGATCTTCATCTCGGGAGGATTCATCTCTTCGTAATATGATGCTACGAGGCCTTCGGTTTTCAAGAAGGGAAACTGCCGGTTCGCTATTTGGGTGTTCCGATTATTACTACTAGATTGGGCAAAGCAGTCTGTGTTGCATTGACTGAACGTATTACTGCCAGGGTTCAATCTTGGGCGCAACGCTTTCTGTCCTTTGCTGGGAGGCTGCAACTAATAAGGTCAGTACTCTTTTCAATTCAAACATATTGGACTAGTATCTTCAACCTTCCGTCCTCGGTTATAGATAATATTGAGCGCATTTTGAGACAATTTTTATGGAAAGGCACGACCCTAGGCCGGGGTGGGGCCAAAGTTTCCTAGGATGATGTCTGTCTCCCAAAGGTTGAGGGCGGTCTAGGCATTCGGAAACTTAAGGATTACAACAAAGCCTCCATGCTTAAATTTATTTGGATTCTTTTCACTGATAAAGAATCGTTGTGGTGTCGGTGGGTACACTCTAACTTCTTAAAGAGAAGAAACTTTTGGATTTCTTCCCAGCCTCGTTGTTGTTCTTGGGCATGGAAAAAATCCTTCAACGAGGAATTACTTTCGCTTATCCTTTGTGTGGAAGATTGGAAATGGACTATCAGTGTCTCTTTGGCATGATCACTGGCTTTCTTGTGGCCCGCTTGATGCCTTTATCCCTTGCTCATTCCGTGAAGGCTTGTGTCTTCCGACAATGCTTTGTTGCGGATCTTTTACCTCTATGGGTTGTTTATTTAAATCCTTTTTGGAAAGATGGGGGATCTCTCTTCCGGTCCTCTCTTCGGCTCGTGACAGTTTACACAGTGTCTTTGTGGCAGCTTACGGATCATTCTCGTAACTTCAGCATGGAATTCCATTAGAGTCAAGAAGGATCGTGTTGATTGGGCGTCTTTTGTTTGGGACAATGCTTTTGTAGCCCCGCAGTTCCAAGATTTAATTTATGGCTTATAACCAAAAATCGCCCGCCGACCCGGATCTTGCTTCTTTCTCATGGTAGGATCGACTATAATGTTTGTGCCTTACGCAATGATGTTCCCGTTCTGTCGAACATTTATTCTTGGTGTCGCACCTCGGCTTCTCTGGGCCTACTTTTGGGCTGCCGTGTAACCTCCCATGGCGGAATAGATGTTGGAAAGATATCCTCGATTGGGCCTTAAAGTTCTTATCCGGTAGGACTTCTTCCATTGCATTGCGCGGTTCTCGTTTGGAGCTATGTGTCACCTTATTTGGAAAAAGAGGAATGCGATTATATTTCAGGGCGAATCCTTAGTGGTCTCGGCTCTAAAAAATCACCTTATTAAGGTTGTGAGGGATAAAGCTATAACATTCAAAGATGTTCCTCCTACCCCGAGGAATAAGAGGCTTCAGCGTGGTTGGGGGTTTGACCCTGCGGTGTTCTCTCGACTGACTAGTGCTCCTTAGTTGCTGCTTTGCACGAGTTGCTCCTATCTTTCTTGGCTCTCCGTTCTTAGCCGCTTCCTTAGGGGGCTGAGGGTTGGTCAGCCTTGTTGTTATCTCTTTCCCGCTTGATTGTTTTGTTGCTGTGCCCTTGTGGCTTCCTTGTTTGCCTATGTGGCCTCTTACATTGGCTCCCCTACACTTTCTCTCCTTTTGAGGAATGAGTGTAGGTTTTTGGTGCCGATCTTTTGTATATTGCCTTAACTTTATCTATATATTTATTACCTTTACCAAAAAAAAAAAAGAACTCTCTTTTTTTTTCTTTGAATTTCGAATTCTAACGAAACGAAAGAACCACTCTCACTTTTTTTCGCTCTGAAATTTTTCTGAATTCGCTCTCTTGAACCCTTTGCGGAGTCTCCTTTTTATAGTGGTTCCGATCGGCTTTATTTTTATGGCTTTTTCCAAATTTCCATCTCTTGCCACATTAAATTAAATCTGTAAATTAGAACATGATTTTACAATCAGCTCGATCCTGCTCAGATTTCTTCCATTTTGTAAAATTCTTGCCCCTTATTCACTTGATTTAAAATTACTTCTGCATTTGACGAAATCCGAATGCTCATCAAATTTCAAATTTTCATGTATAATCAATCAAATCAAATTTCCCCATTTTTTTCACTTTTTCCTTTTATTTGTTCCAATGCAATTTTTATTTTCCTTATTTTCCTAGATTTGTCAAAATTAGGTGTCAACTTACCACGTGGATGGCAATTGTAAAATTAATTGTAAAGCTGATTTTTTGCTAACATCATTAGTATTAGACTTTTTAATGAAAGGATAAATGTTCGCTTGAATTCAAATTTTAAGGATTGCATTTCATATAAAAAAAAAATCTAACTTAAGTTGTTGTTACGCTTACACTAGTCAAGGGAAATGTGCAAGACGGAGAAAAGAGATGTGTTTTGAGCCATGCCCGGATGATTGGAACTGTAAATTGTTCCCTCCTTGAAATTACATCTCTAGGCCCAGTTTTGACCTACGACGGAGTCTTCATAATTGTATTTTTCATTATCACATAATAAATATATATATATATATATATATATATATATATATATATCTTCAAAAAAAATAATTGACGAATGTCCAAAATATTTATTAAACATACCTAATTCATTGAAAATTTGACTTTTTTTTCTGATTTAGGTTATTATGAGGGCACTTGTTAAGGAAAGCCTCATTAAGAATATGATCAATTTAATGAGTAAGCACTACCAAGTACCATTTAATTGCAAACTTACTTTATTTTAAGAAATTGATATATAAATCATCTCATCTTTTGTGTTTATTTGCTTCCAATTTTTTTTTTAAATTTTAATGAAATATTTGTTAATAACATTACACTGCAAATCTCGCCATACATTGATTGTATTGAATTCTGGAGTTCATTCTCACGTAACATGCAAACATTGATTGATACACAAATATGCAATACTTTAAGTACGAATTGTCACCACCCTCCCGAGGGTGATATTAGATACGTTTGAGGAAATTTGATGGATTGCTAAATGGGGAATGGTTCCTCTCAATAGATGGGGCCTATACCTCGCATGTGCCCTTTCAAGTCTTACCAATTGTAACTTATTTTTTTCAATTAATCATTCATTCAAGATTAGGCTAAAGAGTCACCACTAATCTATTATGAGTAAGTTAGTAACTTGGGCAAGATGTGAGAGTCTACGAACCAAAGACTCACATGTCCCGGAACTTGAGTATGCTAGATTAATCTAATGCTATTTCGATACATTTCATAAAAAAATTTGCATATAGTCTCTTCAATTTTCGTTTTCCTAAATCCTTTAATATGGAAAAGATGATAATGCGTAGTGCTCGAGCAATAAAATTAAGCAATGATCACGCAATCTAGGACATTCATTCTTTCACAGTCACCAATATTCTCCTCATGAAAGAATAATCTCACAAACAGATATATTGATGGCAATGCGGAACATAGTGGGAGGGTTCAATGTAGTCTCTTAAATACCAAAAGCAATGAGCATTTGAGACAAACCAACCTGGATGATTTCACTGCCACCTGATATCAAAGCCTGACTTTCACCAAATTTTGCTGAATTTAACTCAAAAAACGGCCTTACAAGGCACATATTTAAAAGGGGAAAATAACTAAGTATAGGTAAACAATTTAGTATTATTGTGACAAAAGAACCAGATGATCGATAAGAAAAGAAATTCCATTATATTTCCAAAAATGCGTCTGCAATATAGGTCAACGACAAACTCGGGATGCAAAGCTCCTCTTGCATCTGCATGCAAAAACCACTAATGGATGTTGCAACCTCCTGAAGCCCTACCTTGGGCACAAGGCTAATGATTGGTGCTAAGTTTGGCTTAGTTCAGGCTGTCCCAAACCCACTAATTTGCGACTTATGATCTAAGTTTTAACTTGCAAATCATTTTTATTTAAGAGTCGTCACTAATTAATTTGAGATGAGTCAATTAGAAATCTAAATAAAATATTAAGAGAAATATTTTACTCTTGTGCATCCAAAGAAACTAAGATTGAAGATTTGATTCACACTAATTATCAACTAATGCCCTTTCGATGCTTAATTTTGTTTAAAGTTTGAAGTCTGATTTTTTTTTTTTTTTGACAAATTTTTCGTGCATTAAAAAAAACCTCCTAAAAAACATTTTTAGGCCTTTCCCTAATTTGAGAATTTTTCGAATTTTTTTAAAATTTTTATTAAAAAATTAAAAAGAACAAGATAATACAAACCTGAATCGCGCATCCGGATGGCCAGAGAAGAGCCCCTTTTAGTCCCTTTTCATTTATTCTTCTTAGCTTTCTGTCTCTTGTCTTGTCCTATCTTGCGCGTGTGGTCATCCAGAGCCGCGCTTTTGTACTCTAGTGACCAAGACACAAAAAGGGAGACTTTTTTATTTAATAAAGTTGTCGCCCCTCCTCCCCCCTCCGTTTCTTTTCATTTTCATTTTATTCCTTTCTTTCACGCTTCCCTCTCCTCCGCCACCATCTTCTTTACGACCGGACCAATAACGCGAGCAAATTCAAGTGGTAAGAGGAACTCAAAACTCAACCAAAGCTCCGGTACCGCTGCCGGTCGTGTTCAATCATCGCACGGCCATCACTGTGACCGGGGCCGCCGCCACCCTTCAATCTCGCTGGTCAAGAGTCGGTTGCTTGCGGGAAACACGACGCGCAAAAGGAACGTCCAAACAAGAACGTAAGAAGCGGAGGAACAGCTGCGTGGATCTATCAAAACGCATTTCACCAACCACGAACGCCCAAAATGGACGAAGGACTGAGAACAAGCGCGCACACTTCAGTTAGGCGTTTCGTCGAACAGGTAAGTCGCATGAACTAAAGAGAGGTAAAACGAACCAACAGAGCCCCGACTCACGCCGAAGCTAACAACAATCGGCAAGCAACAACCCAAGAGCCGTAGCATACACAAGAACGGGGCCGGAAATCATGCGCGCTGGACAAACGGCGAAACTCCCGACAGGGCAAAACAGGGCACGAAACTGGGGAGGTTCGGCCGAGGGTCCCTACCCGGCTGACGGCGTCGGACGGCGGACGAGCCCGAAGATCGGGGTACGTCCGTCCGCCTCGCGCGCCCCCGAGCCGAGATCCTTGGAAAGCCGACCCAAGTCGGCACAACCAAAAGAATCGGAACACAACCTACCGTGGGTTTGGTTCGGGAAGTGGGGTGACGTCAATGGATCGTCGGCCAGGTTTCAAGTGTATTTGTCACCGGAGAACAATCGCTCTCAACCTCGCTCTCGGTTCTCTCTCTCAGATCTCACTCTCCGCCCTTGGATCTCTCCTATTTTCGGCCTCGCTCTCTAGAACACCCCCCGATTTCTCTCTCCTCCATCTCCACCTCACAGCTCTCAAATCTCACTTACTCTCTGAAGGGCTCTCCCGATTTCTCTCTCCTTCACCCCCTCAATACGAGGAAGGAAGGAAGGACTGAAGGAAGGAGAAGAAGAGGGCCAGGCCGCGAAGTCACCGAGCTGGCGGGCGAGATGGGCCCTGGGCACGCGCGGAAAAGAGAAAAGGGGCTGGGTTAGGCCCAGCCCCCCCCAAAGCCAACTTTTTTTTTTTTTATTAATTAGTAATAATATTTTTTTTGAAATTCTATTTATTCAAAATGCAGTAAAATAAGGGAAATAAAAGAAAAATAAAACTTAGTTGATGCAAATAATACTAATGCCTATGTGATGTGAAAATCTTTTTTGTTAGAGCTATTGTTAGAGCTAAATTGGTTTCTAATTTTTTACGCAATTTTAATACTAAATATTTAGCCAAAATCTAGGTGTTAACAACGGATCATGCTAAAAGAGAATGTTGACCTCATAGTGATGGAAGAGCTTGAGTACAACTTCTTCTACATGGGACCAGCCAATTTCTAATCTAATCGATTTCCAGCAATTACAAAACATCATCAGAATTCAGTATTTCAAAAGAATCAAAGGTAACACACAAAGAAGAAGCACTTATTTAATGATATGGAGGGGCACATAGTTACCATTTGACATCTTTCGAAGACTGAATGTTGATATCCATGATTTTTAATAAATATTCAATCTATTATTTAGGAAAACATGCACGTCAGAAAAATGATGAGAAGGCTGCTATTAGAGTATCTTTTTTGGAGACAAATCATTAATTAGAGAGTTGCGACCAAATCTTGAGCTCTATAGGTGGGTGCTACATTGCAGATGTCCATGAAACAAGAAATTTATTGAAATTCTTAATCCAGAGCGAAATGGAGCCGGCACTTGGGGAACTAAATAGATTTATTAATGCAGAAACTAGAAAGAAAAAGAAGATTCATGTATTCGAAGGACTTGCTGCGAATAATTCTTTTTTTTTTTTTTTTAAGTCGGTCCTACTTTAATCCTATTCTAACAAGCACTTTTAGACTTTTGCTCTTGCCTCCTTACAGAGCGTGGGAGTCGAAACCCACTCTTGAAATGAAATCGTTCCCACCCCCAATCCCCCTGAGAAGGTGGGGATTTGAATCCCCAACCTCCCCCTTCCAAGTGGGAAGGGTGGCCACTGCGGATAATTCTTGAGTTGCAACAATATTAGCTGGCGAGGTCAGCTGGTGACCCTTGCTAGTCCTCAGTCTAAATAAATAAATAAATAAATAAAATAAGAAAATTTTTAAAAAACATTAAAATATTTTAAAATGTCTACGTCACTGGTGGCTATGTCACATCGGACGACCGACATCCACATCATTGATTTCCAGTCAAAATTGACTAGATAGACCGAACTGGAAAAATATGAAAATGTTTGGAACTAAATTGACAAAATTGAAAGGTTTATGATTAAGTTGACACAGATATAATAGATTTTAGATTATTTTTTATAATTGCCCTGTACAAAATCATTCACACTCGTTAATAAGTTACTTGAGTTGTTGGAGAATTCCTATCATATAATGCTACCTTGTGCTCATTAACACGAGATTATATAAGAATGCCCCACCTCGTAGACTTTAAGGATATTCATTGGATCACATTGCCATCAAAATCAAAATGAAAAATTTTTCTGATTGTGACAGAATTCGGAATTGCGGTTTTGTCCGATGCTTGCACCAACGAATTATTTGCATATCGTACAAAGACAAGCGGCACAAGGCAACAAGAAACCACAACTTTATTGAGATGCAACAACTTGCAATCAAGAAGTTTGATTTGAACACATGGTCGCAAATTGGTTTTTTGCCTGTAAACCTTTTCAAATAATTGGTCTTTTGCTAAAAGACCTCTTGGTCAACGCTTGGGTCTTTGGCCAAAAAAGAAATGTATCACAATACTTATGTTATGGTCCCGTAATCATCTGCTTTACTAGCAAATTTCACTGGTGATGAGTAGTATGCTTCGAAGATGATGGATTAATTGAGAAATATAATAAAGTTGTGTCGTGTTTGAAATTTTTGTGGAAATCTCTAGGAAGAAGCTTGGGTAAGGTCAATGTCGAATTTGACTCAGAATCACTGTGGAGAGGAAAGTGCAAGGCAATAGGGAGGACCATGAGGTTTACATTTTACCTCGATTAGTAGCGTGAAATAATTTATTTTTGAAGATTTTTTAATTTGTGCTTGATGATTTTATTAAGTGATTTGATTATTTGGGATGTGTTGGTAAATTTTTTTATTTTATTTTGTGATAGATGACTTTAAAGTTGTGATTGATCATTTTTCTATTGATAATTTAGAGAATACGAAGATGCAGACCCAATTATTTGGAGGTCCATGAAAGAACCTACAAGTGTCACGAACTTATTAAGATCAGTCATTTTGCCTATGCAAGTGGTTTAATTTAAAGTGGTTTATATGCAGTTGGTGGGATTTGAATTAGTGGCTTCCAATTATTGAACTGGAAAGTCTCAGACCACTCACAATTGTAGAAAAAGAACTTGGAGCAATACACTAGCATATAACCTAGCCTCTAGAAAAAAAGTTAAAGGATAACAAAAGCGCTAGTGCCTTTACTTCTTCAATTTATTCAATATTGTCCATGTATTCTCTTTTTTCCTAATATGGTCTCTAATTTATATATAATTTTTATCAAGTTAGTCCTTTTGTTAAAATTGCAAAGTTGCTGAAGTATCATCTATTAATGCCACATTTAGTGATCGAATGAACTGAAGATGAGATGGAACTCTTTTGTTGAAGATAAATTTATTAGGAAATTATTTAAAAAAAATCATAAGCACTAAGTGAGAGAGAAGCTACACCTGTGACGAAAATTTAACAATTTCAGAATCTTAGCTATCATTACCAAATATAGTTAAGTATAATGGATGCTAATCCAAAATTTATGAGAGGGGAAGAGAAAAGCAGAGAAAGTGCAAGCAACAAATCAGGCAGATGAACAGGCAAGTCGGGGGAAGTAACTAGGGAGTAGGGAGAGCCCATGATTGAGTTTGCACGTGGTAGCATTCGTCTTTGAAGTTGGAGTCTCCAAAAAGGTGGAAAAATTGGAGTTATGTGGGTGGTTCTTGTACGTATTGGAGGGAGTGATTATTCTTAGTATTTGGATTGTAAATACCGCTGTTTTTGGGATTGTAAAGCTCTCTCTTTCCACAATCAAGCATATCTACAATCTATGTTTATCTTTACTTTTTAATAGACCATTTTGTTTTCCTGGAAATATGCCTTTTCAATGCAATTTACATATTTCTTGCATTTTTTTTTTTTTGAATTTTTCTCCACACTAATCTCCATATTAATTCACACTCCGTTGAAGCCCTACTTCGTGCACTTTGGGAGTGAGGTATGTAGCTGTGAAGCGATCTCGGTTACTCTTGGCACTATTTCTTATATTTCTTTAATAAATATTGATCAAAATTTTGAGTTGTCTTTTATTAAAATAAATTGTCCCCTTTAATTTTCTCTCAAAATGTCCTTCAATATTGGAGATAACTTAGAAATCTCACTTGGATAATCATCAATATTGAATGCGTGCTAAGAAAATTTATTACTAAAAATAAAATAAAATTAGGAGATGTATTTGCGATCATGCACATCTCTTGTTCCATGATGGACACGACATGTATAGAGTTGGTGATACTTATTGAGATAACTGAGGTTATCACTGATTTGCTATGATATGGACGATTTTCCCTAAAGCTCAACAATGCTTACTATATTCTCTTGTTTATGGAGAAGTAAGAAGTTTCTTTTCTTTTAAGTTATTAATTGTAACTGGGTACCTAGTGATCTTTATTCAGAATAAAGAGGATGATGCCTTGATCTAAAAAAGGATGACAAATGTATCAAACAAAACAATCAAGCTGAAAGTTGAACTAGAATTTTCAACATTTTATCTATCATCAATTATTACGTGAGGTTGAGAGGTAAATGGAGTCTCAACAAGTTGGGTTGAATTTAGTTAGATAATGTAGTCATGTGCTATTTCATGTGCTAAGCATAATGAAGTACGAGTCAGGATAGCACGAACATCACCCAAATTTTTCTTCACCATGTAGGTGATTCATAATCTGTAACTCATTGACTAAAGGCATGGTTTGAGAAAATTTCCTACAATTAGGAATGTATAAAAATATAGCCATTTATATCAAGTATGGTAAATTCCATTTTTACTCTTGTTTTCAAATCGAAGAAGTTTGGTCAGCACGTGTTTGCATAGGACTCTATCTCTCCTTACACATGTTTGCGTCGGCTGTGCCTGCGCCGTCCAAGGGGGGCAACAGTGTCGTCTTCTTCGAGGACCTCCCCCTTGGTCGCGTCGGCTGTGCCTGCGCCGTCCACCGCCGGAACTGCCTCTCCGCTTGCCGGATCTACTACCCTCCGGCCGCAACACAGCCCTACCGGACGCCGCGCCTCCTCCTCGAGCAGCCCGCGACGCCAGCAGATCCCGAGTGGCCGCCGCACTGCCGCGTCCTGCAGCGACCTCAGCCCGACGGCCAGCAACCCCGACGACAGCAGATCTCAGGCCTTCCTCGCCAGCTCTGCACCCGAACGCTCGCCCCTGCTTCAGCCGTTCCGATCTCGCCTGCAACTGACACTAGCCTCCATCTTCGATCGACGCAGCAGCAACCCCCTGCTCCGTCGCGCCTCAATCTCCGCTGCGCCTGTGAGGCCGCTGCTGTTGCCGATCCGCTCCACCAGCCCCGTGAAGCTGCTGTCCCGATCTGCTACAACCCAGCCTCGACAGTAGCACCGCCGCCGAAACCACAGCCGTGACCCGCCTCCTCACGGCGACCCTCAACCCGAGATGCCTGCAGCCCTTTATTCCCCCGACAACCGCTGCTGCTGCTCTCGCGCCGCTGTCCGCTCTGTCGCCAGTCACGACGCTGCCTCTCAGCAACACTCCGCCGGTTTTGCCGCGACCTGCTGCTGCCTCTTCGCTGTGTCATCAGCTTCTGCTCGAGCCACTCCGCCGGACCCTCGCCGGAGCTCCGACGAGCGGGACCCAACCCCGACGATCCACCATAGCTGCCAATATCCTTGGAAAGAAAAAACAAAAAGACAAAAGATATTAGGTAGTTTTCTCTTTATTTGTTTATTGTATTTTTATTATTTTTTATATAGTTTTTTTAGCATAATTATTCTTTGATATAAGATTGAGAATCCTGACATGAAATTGCTTCTGAAATTTGAGATTGACAGTCCGATTTTCAGATCCGACTTACCCTCGCAATCGCGATCGCTTGAAAAATTGCCAATTTGATCTTATACTCGAGATCGACTCGCGATTTAATTTTAAAATTGGTTAACCGATCTAATGCGCCATATATGATTTGCCAATTTTTGGATATCAATCTTATCTTATTTGATTTGCTGTTTTGAGTCAATTTTATTTTCATAAAAGAAAAAAAATCAAAAATCAAAATTTGAATTAGGATTAGATTTGTTTTAGAATATTCTTAGTCTTAGGGTTATCTTGTATGTTTAGAATTGCAATCTTATTTCGAAATTTTAAATAAAAAAATCCAAAAAAATGCATTCATTTAGGATTTTAGTTTTCTTTAATTTAAATGGCACATTTAATTATTTGACAATTTAAATTTCAATTTTACAAAGAAAAATAAAAAAATCATCATGCATGTATCATGTAGAATTGCCCTTGGCACGTCATTGTATATTGGGTTGATTGCATATTTAAATTTTATTTAGATAGATCCTTTTAGATAGATTGCATTTTAGGTTAGAGATTACTTAGTTCTTATCTAGTTTAAATTAGGATTTGGCTTAACCTAATTCCTAATACAAATTGAATAGAATCTTAATCTAGCTAGATAATCTTTGCATTTTTCTAATTTTGAATTTCATGGAAAATACAAAAAAATTGCCTTAGAATTAATCAATTTCATTTTTTAGAAGAGACTGCATTTTATTTATGTCATATTGCCATGCCACATCATTCCATGTTAGATTAGTAGCATTGTATAAAGCATGATTCTCATTAAATAAATGATATCAAGGATTGTCAATATGAATTCTGATTTAACATTGTAAGTACTGCATTTTATTTATTTGCTTTCTTGAGTGTTAAATTGGTGGTTTGCGCACATGTGTGATCATCTCACATGTTAGTAGATTAAAATCAATTCAAGTTGCTTGCCAAACATTTTTCAAAATAAAAGATAAAGGTACCGAAATGACGTTAGAGAAATCTAGCCTAACCAAGTCCCTGAACTCATAAATCTCTAGTTCATAGGAGTAAAGTAAATTACTTGGGTGTTTAATCGACCCACAAAAAATAGATTAGTGGCGACTTGCATGTTAAAAAACTTGAATCTAAGTCGTGAATTGGTATGGGCTTGGGAGAGCTCGAGTTAAGTCTAGGTTTAACAATCCATTAGTCAAAGTCTAGGTGGTTTACACACAAAAATTTAGTCTCGACAAACAGTACTTCATTTTCTTTTCTATTTTTTTTTCATTGATTGTGCTATTGCGACTTGGACATAGCTACTTTCTAACAATGAGCCTTGAGGCCAGTGGCCATTGCGGGGATGAGTATCATTTGAAATTCACATGTAACTGGTGTTGCGAGGGTCAGGGTACAAGAGTGAGCATGCCATCGTGATCTGTAGGGTCATAATCGGGGTTAATTGATCTGTCAAGACATGGCTTGCAAGCAATCTCGATGGTGATCACCAGCACCGCTTATGTGATTGCTATGAGCAGGTTTGCGACCATGGACATTCATTTTCATTTTTCATTTTTCTTTTGCTGCGATAAGAGAGATGGTGATGCCGAGTAAGACAAGAATAGTGACCCTGTCCAGAGAAAAAAACATGTAAATATTAAGAAAGATGTGCTCTAAGTGCATTGTGGAAATTAACTTATCTTAGTGCGTTTTAATCAACACTTAGGTCTTTCACCAAAAAAGAATCAATAAGATGTTAGATTCAAGATTCCATCCTAGAAATGAACTTTTACATGATGCTACTCCTTGGGACCTACATAATCATCTTCTTTACTGGCAACTTCTGCAAAATTCACGTTGAATATGATCAAAGAGTTCGTTAGAATGCAGAGTATTAAGCTATTTAAGAATGACAGACACCTTTTCACGGCCTTGATGAAAAGCTGGTAAAGCAAGATTTGCACCATATCTTTCTGTGAAGTTTCTCCAAATCTGCCATGGACTTCTGAGGTTTACTGTAATAAACGAGGAGCAAATTAACATGTTTGATAGAGTTGACCTGGCAGGGCTGGCGTTCCCCACGGCGCATGCCACTATGACGCCGTTTCTCATCGCCTGGAACGTGCCAAGGGCTAGAGAGTCCTCAGTGTAAGGGAGAGCCGGAGAGGCTTGCCGATGTCTAGGGAGATGCTCAGTACATCAACTCCATCACCAATGGTGTCATCTATAGCTGCTAAAATGTCCTCCTCAGAGCAAGTGGCTTCCATGGTCACGTCAGGGATCGCCCAACACACCTTGTTTATGGTCAGGTGGGCAAGCAGCGCTGCCTGGGGCGGTGCCCCAAGCAAGCCTGCCGAAGGCTGAGACGTCCAGAACCTTCCGGCCTCTGACTGTGGAGGCCGTGTGGGTCCCGTGCCATTACATGTCGCGAGGCGACCGGTAGTCTAAGGTGGTGTTGAGAGGAAAGGCATTTAGCCTACATGTGCATGGTTGATCTAGTATTGAAGTCGAAGCACTCAATGACTAATGAATTCTCCCGCAGCAAGTCTCACAGTATGTCAAGTCACTCATGCCTCAAGTAACATATTAGAGGATATGGTGACAACGAAATAGGACGAGAGCCCACACTCAACTCCTCTGGATATTCTCAGGAAAAGATTCTAATAAACCCGAGTACGAGAGATAAAGCAATGAAAAGATTTGGCAAGGAACCATATCAAACAGGACATTTGAAGAGAGATTTTGGACAGCTCACACTTTCAGAAACAAATCTTTGTTTTCTAAATTGGGAACAGCGAAGTATTATTTCAGTAGCGGTCGTGAAAGCAACAGATTCCTCAGCATAAATTGTCCGAGTAACCAGGTTTCTCGAGCCTACTTGTAAATTTTTATTAAGAAGCGACGGGACCAAACTCCGACTCTGCTTTGTGACCATCCGCGGGAATAGAAAGGAGAAGATGCTTCGGACAAGATCTACATGGCTTGCACTTGTACTTTACTGAAACCAAGCGCATGGAAAATGACATTTTAATAATGTGATCCAGCAGTAAATACCCCCGATCGCATGCAGCTAGCTTGTCCTAGAAACTCATAAATAATGTTTTAATGCATATTCTTATTGTATACAGATTATGTTATATTGTGGACATTTGAGTAGTACAAAGATATGCAGTACTTTAAGTGCAAACATGTCATGGTAATGAATATGGTGCTTTAAGTTTGTGAGCTATTTGATGTATTTTATGAACTCATTTGAAACAATTGAGAATCTGATTACTAAGAATTCCTAAGATTGTAGACCCCAAATGATATTTTCCCTAGCTAGGAGAGAATATTACTTCCTAATTCAATTAAAAAACAATTGCATAGTCCATATTGGCGCTTATGGAAAGAGCTATGAGGGTGAAGCACCAAAAGCTATAAACACAACTAAACTCCAACAAAAGCAGAAAAGCAGAGTTCGAACATTATCTGATAATAGCAAGTAGCAAGTGAAACTTTCTTCTTCATACCAACCCTCCGAAGAACATATGAAATTACAGTATGCTCAGTAGCTGAGCGATCCTTAGATCATCTGCTTTTGCAGGGGATGCATCTAAAATTGTGATTCATGAAGCAATTATATCACCTTCAATAACTAGCTCTCTCTCTCTCTCTCTATTTCTTTTGGAAATATTGGATGCTACTGGTGAGCATATAGGATTTTGGACATATCTCTCTTTTACCTGATATAAAGCCCAACGTCCAGGGGAAAAGATCAGAGTAAAATGCGGATAGTATTGCAATTCGTGAATCTCGGAAATCTGGGATGAGTGGTTTATAGAGAAATTCTATAGAAAACTGGATCCAAGGCCCTTTTCTCTCTCTTTGATGGTCTAAAGATGTTCTAGCTTGAACTCATTGCAATTTAGAGAGGCTCTCATATTGACATGGTCAAACTTGTACAAAACGTTTTTCTCCCACCAAAGTAAATTGGCAAGAATTTATATGTAAAAAGCAGCAGATAAGTTCAGAAACAGCACAAAAAGAATGACTAAACAACACCTTATAATTAGTGTCAAAATTATCTACAAGAATAATATAACTAAATCATGCTATATCGAGTCAATTGATTATTTATCATCACAACACGAAGGCAGGCGAAGTAATATCTATGTATCTATATTTTATGAACTCTAGTAAAATGGCTGAACCATAGACGACTAAACCAACTTAAGGTATGATAATTCGTGTAGGATATTACTTGCCAATCCATGTTATCATATAATCAACAACTGTGGACCTAACCTTGTAACGATTGTCTGCTAAAAGAAGATGAACCAAACTAACCATCCTTGCATGGGCATCCATAACGTTTCAAGAGCAGGAGTCAATGCCGACACCATGTAAAATTGGAGAAATATATATGAAGCTATGATATCCACCACAATGCTCATCCAAGATCAAGGTAAATTTTTGGACAAAGCCAAAACAAAATTTGAATCCCCCTACTGCCAAACATACAGTCACTATTATCTACATAAAACCAGCAAAAGAAACAACATTACATCTTGCGTATTCTCAAAACAATGTCAAAGATGTCAGCATCTTCCTATTAGGAGTAGTGCACATTAACAAGATCGTGCTGAAGGAAGGAAAATCAGTAAAGATAAATTGTAATATCAATGCCACTGTCAATCAGAGATTGAACTACTGCCCTGGTTTTACCTTCAAACTTGTCCCTCTCTCTTGGAGTATAGAAAGCTTGCACACATCAACTTCCCTCGCCTGGTCTGCCTAACCCAGCCTATGGCCAAACATTCTGGTATGTCCGATTGAGACTGAGCATAGCTCTGATATCCTAAGAATTGGTACCTGCAACAACGACCCGCTTGTACGTGACCTTGTGAGTGAGTGAAGTCGAGATGAGGCGCTTGGAGATGAAAACATTTAGTGTGAATGGCTCCATGTAGGCTTTGGTCCACTGCTCGAAGGACACATGCTTATTTGGATTCTTGGACTTCTTCCCCTTTTGGTCAGTGTATGGCCGCTGTTGTCGTCATCCAAGTAGTCCAACTCCAAAGAACAACTTGGTGTTAAACGATGCTGCCCAAAAGCCAACACTCATACCAATTCGATAAAGGATAGAGAGCCCCCACATTCCAACCATTATGCTACACCAGTACCATTATCAAGGAAATGACATACAGAGGACATTCCAAACTAGAAAAAGAATGAAATATTCAATGAAGCACCTGCCCATGTTAATACCACATGTCGGCACAAAGATGCCATCTCGAGAAGCATAAACACCATGATTAGAACACTATCAGTGAACACATTGCAAAAAGCTCCATTTAACATCTTTCTACAAGAGACACTTTCTAGCAAATGAAAGCAGCCACTTAGATCGTAGCCAGCATGACACCTGAAAGAAACAAACATTGTCTGTAAGACATGTCTAACTATTGACAATCCTCAAGATTAACCAGAGAGGTGGGTAAGAATACGTTCCCATATAACGAAACCTCACAATCTTCGAAGTTGCACTAACTAAGGTCATGCTAAGCATTTCATCGAACAACTAGAATGTATGGGTGAGTAAGTGCTCAACAGACCCTAATTGTCGAATTTTGTGATAATTCCTTTAAAACCTAGTGAAACTTTCTTTTCAGAAAGACTGACTTCATATGAGCCAATATAGAATTCGAAGAATGCAAATTTCTTCCTTATGACACCAGATTCAGGCAGACATGATTAGGCACATAGATTTACCTGTCTTGCTAAATTCAGAGTGCATCATTTTAAGCCAACAAGGTTCGGATGGTGGTATTAAGGTCGCCCTCCCAACGCCATTCATCATCCACGTAGGAGAGGAGTACTTTATCTAGGTTCGGTGTCCTCAAGGCACCCTTGCAGAATATATTCATCTTGGGGCACTTCATGACAACGAGACTCCCCAGTGATGGGAATCTGAAGGTGCAATTAGTGGTGGAGAAGCTCTCAAGGCTTGATAAACCATCAAGTGTCAACCATCGCAGCTTGGGGAAAGAGATCTCCTCCACTCCATTTCCATCATCTATCACCACGTCTTCCATCGCACCACAATTTATTAGGATTAGCTGAGTAAGGTGTACTAGACTTGTCACTGTTGAGCAAGTCCCCAAATGAACTAAACCAACGCAATCTTGTACTCCTAAACTCGTCAATCTCTGGAATGAAGTCGGGGATGGAAGTACGATCGATAAACTCGGGCACTCCACAACCCACAGAACTTCAATCTGTTTGAGAATTTCAGCCATCAAGGAGCCATCTTTCCAAACTTGCTTTAGGTTGCACAGCTTACACAGGTCTAGTCGCCTAAGATTTTGCAGTGCCTGGAGAGGTTTTTCCACATGAATTAGTTCTCCACAGGGAATCGCTTCCCCATGTCCAAACAAATCTTCTGGAAATATCTTCTCAAAGGAACTACATATCACAACAAGCTGTTCTAGATTGGGGAATCTGTGGAGAAGGAAGTTGGAAGGAAAAGCGACATTTTCATTATGGTAGCATGCCAAAGACACCTCTTTGAGATGGCGAAAGATGTAATGCTGTGGCATCATCATCATAACATCCTCCCTCGTCAATGTTGATCCCTCCAAGTGAGAAATGACCTGCAGGAGGGACTCCGTTTAATTAAGCCACCAAAAGTCCAATGACTAAAATGTCCTTCAGTTTAGGGAAATAAGGAGAAACACAACTTTTTGGAAGTAGACGAGCAAGAATCGATGGCCATTATACGAGGGATGATTGTTGTTAATGGTGTGCCCAATTTTTTTTTAAACTTTTTTTTTTTGATGTGGTGTGGCCAATTCAATCACAATATATTTCGTAAATTTAGATAAAGAAAATTATTAATCAATGATGCTTCAGCTATTTCAATTGTAACTAATTAAATTCAAATGGAAAAATTACATTTGCTTGTTTTAACAAATTAGGTTATTTTTATAGTTACTCTATATGTTTCAATAGTAAGATGTTGTATTAGTGTTGCACATTGTTTTCGAAGCTGCAATTCTCATATCTATTTTACTATAGATCATAAGTATCATATGGCTTCATTTTCGCGTAACTCTGAGAAGAATGCATTCAAACTCAACAAATGATTAGCACAAAAAAAAAAAAAAAAAAGAGAAGAAAAGAAAAATTGAAATGATTGGACACTGGTGAAAAAGCAACAAAACAAGATAGAGATGATAGTTCAAAATTTCGACGGAAAAAAGAGTAAATAATGAAGACAAGTTGTTCATTCTTACAAAAGCAAACTGAAACATCATATGAGCAATGAAACAAAAAAAAAAAGAGTACATAGCCCCAAATAAATGGATCTTTTTAGCATTCCATGTGGTTAAAAAGGAACTTAATTTCGTGTCGATATATCACCGATATACCACTCAAATTAAGTTTGGTAATTTTGATTAAATGTTTGTAACTTGAAAAGCGTTGGTAAGCCATAGAAATAAACGTTGGTAGGTTTTTAATGTAGTTGGTGATCTTGAAAATATAAATATATATTAGTACCTTTCAAGATCTAATAAAAAGTTGGTCAATGGTTAAAATCAATTGGTATCTTAATTTGATGATTGTTGGTACATCAATTAGATTTTCGTTTGTAATTTCAAAATAAAGTTAGTAATTTGAGAGGCATTGGCTTGTCACGAGAGTAAATATTGGTTGATTATTAAAGTAGTTTATAATTTTGAAAATGTCGGTACTATCCAACCTAACAAGATAATTTAAGGTGGCAAGTAACTAAATTAGTTTGTATTTTATAGAAAATGAATGTTTTGGAAAACATTTTCTTAAAAATAATTGCTTATGTCACTTGATAATAATTAATCAATGAAAATTCTTTTAATTGATTAATTATAATTTATATCTAAATATTTTTGTAGATTATAAAAATATTTTTCGTTCATTATTTTTATAAACAATACAAGCCATCATTTTTCAAAAAATATTTTGCATAAATTCCATTTTTTTCGTGAAACGAATGAAGTCTTAATGTGACTAATATTGGTACACCAATCAAATTTGATTTGGTAACTTCAAATAAGGTTAGTAATTTCAAATATGTTGGTAAGCCAGAATAAAAGTTGGTAAATTATTAAAGTAGTTGATGATTTGAAAGTAGAAAAAAAGTTTGTCCTTTTTTAAGCCTATTGATGAGTTACTAACATGTGATCAAATAAGAAAATTATCCATAGTGCTTAACAATTACCAATCATGTTCAAGATATTCGAGTATGGAAATTTGTTTAGTAGCTAAGCTAGCAATATTCCAAGTGAACATAATACCATTTTAAAAAAAAATGGTGGACAAGGTTGGTCAAATTAAATTAAATAGGTAAAATCTCAATCATAAGATATGAGTGGCTCATCATAAGCATGGCTATCTATGCAAGTCAATTTAATAAAAAGTGTTGTTCTTCGAAGTAAAAGCTGGGATCAATAGATTTATACACCAAAGAATATGAGCTGGAAATAATTAACTACAAATAATTTTTAAATTTTTAAGCAATTCACAGGTGTGGTTAGGCGAGCATCAACAAGCATGAAATGTTTGACAATGTCAATTTCCTAGAGAAAATAACAATGCACCAAGAGCTATGCACATAAACCAATGAAGACAATAGCAAAGAGTTAGAATCTTTGATAAGGGCAGTACCTTTTCAAAAAAAAAAGAGTGTAGATTGGTTCTTGCTGGTAGTTGTACCTTGGCAGCCTTGAAATTCACAAGCAAATAAGAACGACCTCATCTTGCCGCAATGTCTTACTTGCAATTGCTTCAAGAGTGGCCATGCTAGAGTATGACCATTCTGGCAGAAGCTCTCAAGTTTCGGCAACTCAAGTAATCTTAGGTCGGTTAATTGCGGAAAGAAGAGATCACTTGCACTCATCCCTACTCTGTCTTTCTCCGCAATAATTTCCTCCACCCCACAATCCATTACTAAAAGTTCTTTGAATTGTGTCATATTTTTTGCCATCGAGCTTGGAAATAAACTTTTGAGACTCTCACACTTGACAACCTCCATGCGTTGTAAGCGTCCAAAGGTAAGACCTCCTCGAGGAAGTCCATTCCACACGTGTTTCATTTTTGGGAGCCTTGTCAAAACTATTTCTCCCAATTGAAAAGAATCTGTAGAGCAAGCTTCGCTAAATTCAAACTCTTGGACTTGAAATGCTACTTCTAAGGATCCACAATCGATCACGTTATCTTCTCTAGGTTTTGAAATCTTGTGAGCATATTATAAGATGAAAATATGGATAAAAGTTTCTCACAATGCTCCACTACTAGTGATTTGAGTTTGCCAAAGGCATTTGAATCAAGATCATCAAGCCATATCTTCTCCATGTTATCCATGTGCAAAATCTTCATGAGCTCCATAGCAGGAAACTCAACCTGTTATTTTTAATTTAACTAATTAGAGCCAATTCTCTATTCCTTCAAAAAAAGAGAATACTTTGATTTCAAGAACAAAGAAAATTACATGATGGATATTATCAAAAAATAGAAAGAAAAGAATACTAGACATATGTTATTTCTTTTTAGCGGATGCCACCTCCTAAAATTCATTCGTCTATAATTTTAAAGTAGAAAGCATAAATTTTTCTAATATATATTAGAATCTTGGATTCTTGTTCCATATGTGTTCCAACTTGGGTAAGCCACTCAAGGTTAATCTAGTCAATTGCCATAGAATCTTGACATCCCCACTAGTTGTCAGTCCTTCAAGGTCAAATACTTCCCGTATTAACTGACATCTTTCAACCATTATAGCTTCCAAGTTCTGCAGCCTTATTAGCTACAAGGGGTGAATAACACCACATGATCTCATAACAATGCTATTAACTAGAAAGTATGCATACAAGTTGCATGTGAAATAATAGCAGAAGAAATAATCTCGCATAGTAGATCTAAAATAATGGAAGATAAAGCGAAGTAGTGATTTTGAATTTTCCCTTATCCTTCTATAAAATTATCTACTTTACACTTACTTATCATTTATCTATTATGTATTTGGACTTTATTATACATATATTATCGAGGATCAATTATTGAGGTTACTGAATTTACCCTCACATTTTGTGCAATCTGCCTAAATTTTAGAAATTCATGGCATAGGCTCAATTGATTTTTCGATGTGGTCTGATATAATATCTCAAATGACAGTATAAAAAAAAATCTTAATGATTCTCTCTTAAATAGTTATGAACTAAATTGATAAAATGAAAAATAAAAGTAAAGTATACTTTTAGTTGATTTGTAGGTGTAAATTGAGCCTGGCATTTTTTTCCGAACTGTTCCAAAAAAGAAAAAAAAAAGTATCTCTTATCGAGAGAGTAAAAGTAAAAAGTTGTTATAAATTTAATAGAGAAATACTAAAGTAGTCTTAAGATTTTAATGTCCCCATGCATAGCACTATAGGCGGAATAGATGCCGCATTGACGAAATGTTAGAAAAATGGTTCATCTCCATAAGACCCATTGGTGGCCATAACATCCATGAATTGGTCATAACAGCGCCGTATGGTCATCAAAGTCAATTTCAGCAAAGGATTTAGTTTTAAAATATGAGGACCCAAGATACGCTTCCTCATCATAAAAAAGTTAGTTTATGTAGAAAGTAGAAAGTTTTAGTCATGTAGCCAAGAAAAAGAATTGCTTCATTTGATGATGATTTCAGTCCAGCATCATGCTTTTGTGGTTTGGGTCACCTGATAAACATAATTTTAAAAAATAGGTAGTAATGGGGTTCCAATTTTTTATTTTATACTAACAGAATAGTAATAAAATTTGTTAATTCCAAACAATAGTGAACAAATTAATGCTAGATGTGTTTCTCGTTAATACTTTCAAGCAACATTTATTACAGAAAAAAGAAATTTAAACACGTGCTGCACATAAATTCTACCAGGAATATTATAAAAGTGTAAGAATGAAGATTTGTGGTAGATTTGATCACTACAAAAGGTCCATAGCTCACACAAATCAGAACAAAAAATTTAATTATTCCACTAACATCTCAGTTTACTAAGGGCAAAAAGCACATATTTGCCTATCGAACATTACATTTGAATTTTCATTCCGTTGTCACATAATAGTTCCATCAACTCACATATAAGACTATAGAAAATTTTATATGATGGAACTTTGTGTAGAACCACATTTCCACTGAGGTCCATTCACCTTCCCCAAATTTTTACAATTATTGGAAAGAAAAAACATCAACTTAATCGTCTCAATTACCCTAGCATTAATGTACTTAAGACGAAAATTGCAAAATAATTTTCTGTAATCAATTGATCTGGATGTCATTTCACACAGTCACTAAGTTACATCACATGCACCGAAATTTTTTTAAGTTCTGTTTTTTCGATTTACTCAAGCTGATATAATAGAATCCCACGATTTTCCATAATTACTAAATGAAGGTCATACAAATTATATAGGTCATAAATACTTTATTGAAGTTACGATTATATCCATAACTGTATGTGTATATACTTTACCATAAAGCAATGATAAACTTTTAGACTATTTGAAAAATCGATACATCTTATGTTGATTCTTTAATTATGTTGATAAGATAACACATATAGATGAAATTATCTAATATAGATGTTTTTATGCATTCACATCTCACGTAGCAATTACATTTTGAAAAATTAAATCATTATTTTGTCTTAATTAAAAAAAAATTATATGTGCCATTAGACTCCTCTATAATACCCACGCATAAAATTTCATTTCCTATACAATGCAAAACGTATCACATTAGTACTCACCCACATATCAAAAGCAAATTGAGATAACTCTAAAGTCAATATTTCAATGTGTTTATAAATCAAATTTTTAAGTATTCACATTTGATTAAAATCAACACTTTTTAACACAAAATACTAAGCGATCCAATTGTTGCTAAAAAGTTTTTTTTTTTTTCGTATAGTTAATAAATGCATGTTACTTTGTCAAATTACACGAAATGCCTTACATTGTACTCTTATTTTTCTTCGGTAAGGAACTCTTGTTTTAATTACCTATGATATCGGCTAAGATACTAATTTTCTTTAGTCTTGAGGATGAATTCATTGACTAATGAGTTTGCCTATTGGGTGTTTCTTCTTCCTCGCCTAATTTAAAATCTCTCTCTCTATCAATTTCCTTCGGATTTTATGATTCTAAACCAACCTTGCTATGCAATTTCATTCTATATTATCAGTTGTTAACATATATATCATACACCTAGTAAAAAGCTCCTCAAATTTTAGAATCAATGTCGGTGCGGTTGAGTTATTTACATATAATGCATGTAGTGAAAAAATATTGACTCGTGTGGAGCGACAATGCTAAGTTCCTTTAATTAGCATTTGATTAAGCGAGACTAGGTTTGACACGAAAGTTAAAAATATTATGTCAACTACTTGCAGTTTTAGTCATAATCAAGATATAAATGTGCATTAGAAGTATTAATCTTATATTTGAAATGCAGTCAAGAGTTTTAAATATTTTTGAAGAAGCATAATCAAGTTCTTTTAGTACACGATAACTTAGATTGCCTATGCAGCAACCTCAAATTGCATTTGTTTGTTTTAATTTATTACTTAATTACAACAATCGAAAGGTCCGGGACTTAGATTGCACTTTTTGATAAAGGTTTAAGAGTTCATTACACCAACTGAAAAATTTATGATTTGATTGTATTTCATAAATACGTTTTAGGACTTGTGGAACGATTTTTTCCATCTCAATATTTACAATTAACTTTAGGAATAGTGACAAAATGGCTCTTAAAACTTATTCCGATTTGGCATGTTTAAGAACTAAAACTTTTTTTATTAAATTTTCCTTTTTTTTTAATTGTAAAATGTGGTGTGAATGTTGTGATGCCAGTTTAAAAAGGCGACCAAAAATTTAAAAACTACATATAAGAAAACAAGGCAGGAGAGAGGGAGGGTTCGCACTAGTGAGGGCTGCAACCGTACCCAGGGTCATGGCTAGGGTGCTTGGTACCCTCGCTAGGTCACCAGCAGTTGCCAAACTTGGCTCCTCACCACCACGTGAGTGAGCACACTTGCCCTCACCCAAATTGCCAAGGGCGGTGATGCTTGCTCACGGTGAGTGCTAGCCCTTGTCGGCGGGAAGGGAAGCAGTAGTGGCACTCCAAATGCAACCCTTCCCCACTTGACCAGCGATCTCTTATAGGTCTTTCTTTTATTTCCAGTTTCATATTATTGCTGATTTTCTTTTTCATAATTTTTACTCTTTTTTTTAAAAAAAATTTCAATTTTCAATGTGGTAATGGTGAAACGGCTCCCTTTATGCTTGAGGAAGCTCCATCACCACGTCAAAGCCCATGCATGACTAAAAATATGATAAAAATGCAGAATTTCTTTACAAAAAAAGGAACAAACTTAACAAGTCTTGAAATGCATCAATTTTGCAAATTTTAAAACTTAAGTGCTGAACCAACACAAGTTTTAGAACTCGTAGCATCAAAGTAGACATCTTTGGCGTTGTCTAGCTTAGCCTCTCATTGATATTTGTGCTTCAGCTACAATTTAGTTTAACACTTGAAAATGAAAGAAAAAACGTATTAAGTTTTTGAAGTTTATGAAAAAGTTTTGATATACATTTCAACATTTTTATATTAAAGAAGTAGCTTTGAGATGTTTCTTATTTGAGGTCAAAGATTTGTAAATGAAAATGATAAGTTATCATAAGTGACCACTTATACTCTTAGCTCAAATCATCAAGACAACAAACTAGATATGCCATTAGAGAAGAACGAGTGCAAACCTTTTCGACGAGTAAAAGCGGTTGATATGTTGGACCGTTACCCTCTAAACTGGCATCTCCTAGAATCACTTTCACAGCTTTACAATCTTCAATGGTAAACTCTTTCAAAGAGGGCCACTCTGAAATATGCTTCCCTTGGCAAAAACTTCTAAGTTTTGGCATGTTGTGAAGATACAAAGTGACAAGTTGAGGAATTACAATTTTGTCAATTGCTTCTTCCGATTTCTGATCTTCTTTGGCGACAATGTACTCCATCTCTCCACAACCACTGAGACCGAGATATTGGAGTTGTCCTAGACTTTTTGCCATAAACACTGTAAAAAGGTTTCTCAGACGTGGGCACTCCTCAACTGTCAAGGACTTCATATAGTGAAGCAGCCTCTCTGACATGAATGAAGGAATCACATTCATTAGGTTGTGACATCTTTGCTTCACTGGAGGGTCTTTAGACACAAAAGGACTCCATAAGGATTTTACTGTTCCATAGTTCTTTTTGTTGAACTCCCTTGAAGTGTAGCTCTTCTAACTTTGGAAATGCAAGCTACAAATGTAAAGAGATAAACCGAAAATACCCAAAATAACTTAGAGACAAAGCATAAAAAAGCAAAGAAATATAACAAATCAGATAAACTAGGATATGATACCTTCTCATCAAATAGAGGATATAACCCATCACCAGCACAATTCTCTAAACTAAAACAAATCAAACTCTTAAGGTCACCAAGCTTGAGTTTGGCTAAATGACGAACTCAAATGTCTCTGCAGTTTTCCCTTTCCTTCTTCCATCACAATGATGCCTCGTAGATTATTGCAACAGAAATATCAAGCACTACAAGTTCATGAAGAGTTTTGGCTGTGGTACTTGAGAAGAGATATGACAAACTAGGACAACTTCTTACATTCAATTCCATCGGGCTAGGAAATGTCAAGGTTACTTCGCAGTCACCCTTCAAAATGTCTGTCAACCTTGGTAGATTCAACAGCTTCATTTTTTTTTTTAATGCGAGAGTTCCAATGGCTTTTGCCTTTCCACGAGCTGAGGCTTACCGGTTCAAATAATGCTTCCAAGGAGGGACATCCAACCACCTCAATTTTACTCAAGCTTTGCAACATGTCCATTGAATTTGATGGAAAAACATGTGACAAATTTTCACAAAGTTCAACGAGTGAGGAAGCAAGTTTGCGGAAGGACTGTCCGTGGAGTTGATTGTGCCATATCCTCTTTAGTTGGCACATGGACGAAAGATCCAATTCCTCCAAGCTTGGAAAAAGAACCTGTGTACAAACCTTGTATATGTTCAATAACTGAAATATTTGGTACATAATTTATTATGCTTAAAATTTAGGGGCATCTTTGGAAATGGACAACATCATGAGTTAGTTCTTGCACCGTGAATTGCTAAACTTTATCAGTTTATAAGAAATTGCTTCACTGACCAGAACTAGAAGAATGCTGAATAAAAAAAAACTATAGATGCTAACTTACCCTTTCAATGTCAATGTCAATGTCAGCAATGGGTTTAATTCTACCTATATTAGAACCTAAGATACCCCCTTTCTCGTCATAAAAAGATTAATTTATGTGGAGAGCTAGTCATGTAGCCAAGAAAAAGGAGTTACTTCATTTAATAAATGATTTTAGCCGAGCATTATGGTTTTGCAGTTTGGGTCACATTATAAACATAATTTTAAGATAATTTAAAAAAGGTTTCCCATATTTTTATTCCATACTAGCATAATAGTATCCAAGCAATAATGAACAAATGAATACTAGATGTATTTCTAACAAATGCTTTCATGAATATTTTATTACAAAAAAAAAAAAATTGAACATGTGCAGCGCACATTGATTTATTAGTAATATTAGAAAAGGGGTTAGAATATACTTTTGCAATAGATTTGATCACAACGGAAGGTCAATGTTACAATCTGGGGTAAGGAAAACAAATTGGCCTATTGAATATTATATTAGATTTTTCATTTCGTAGTCACATAATAGTCCATCAATTAACATATAAGAGCATAAAAAGATTTATATAATGGAAGTTTGTTTAGATCCACATTTCCACAAAAGGTAAAATTGAGGATAATTCTAAAATCAATACTTTAATGTGTTTATAATTTAAAATCTAAATTATCAAATTTGAGTAAACTTAATACATTTTAACACAAAACACTAAATGATACAAATTTTACTAATAAACTTCGTCGTTTGGTTGATAAATGCATATTACTTTGTTAAAACTATACAAAATCTCTTAATTTGAATTCATGTTAGACGTAGCTCTTCTAATTTGGAAAACACAACCTATAGAAGCATCACCTGGCTAAAGTCACAATGACTGGCATTGAAGCAAAGTGGATGATGTATCCAGAGCATCACAAAGAAGAAAGCAAATCACATGAGCAAAGATACAACTAAGATAAAGGAAAGAGGAAAACCTTCTTGTAAAATAAAGAATGTGAACTTTCATCAAAACTGGCAGATCCCTCATTTATCATCTCCACTCTTGGCATCTACGCACTTTAGATTGAAGAAAAATGCGGCTCTAAACAAATTGGCTATTGAATATTATATTTAGTTTTTCATTTCGGAGTCACATGATAATCCATCAATTAACATATAAGAGTCTCCACTTAATATGTAGTCCATGTAGTAGTTGACTATGGATAAGCAATAGAAACCCCTGTCTACTGTCCACTCCCTTATAAGAGAATTTCCTCCCTGTCCTTACGTCTTCCCCTTCATTCCTAAGTAGCTAACGAACAAGCGGCGGAATGTACAGAAAGCGCAAGGATCTTAGAGAAGACAGTGAGTGTGATCAAGATAGTTTAAAAAAGTGCTTTTATCATAGGATATAGCCAGCCGTGCCCTTTTAGTCTCTGTGCCCTTTACCAGAGGTTTAGTTGTCTTGTGCCAGTGCGTCAAGCTAAGGTTTCCAAGCAGAGGTAGGAAGGAGTGCCATATGTTTAATCGAAATAATCCGGTTCACCACCCGCGGAGAAGGTCTTCTGTCTGTTTGATACTATTAGTCACTGGTGACTTGAACTTGAGGATCACAACTATATGCTTATCTGGTGGATGCGCGTCTTGGGCTAACTAGAAATATCGTAAGAGAATAAAAGGAATCTCCCCTACGGATATTACTCTTAAAAAAGGTCATTATATTACGGAAGTTTGTTTAGAGCCACATTTCCACAAAAGATAAAATTGAGGATAATTCTAAAATCAAACTTTAATGTGTTTATAATTTAAAATCTAAATAATCAAATTTGAGTAAACTTAATACCTTTTAACACAAAACACTAAACGATACAAATGTTACTAACAAATTTCGTCGTTTGGTTGATAAATGCATATTACTTTGTTAAAACTATACAAAATCTCTTGATTGAATTCATGTTAGACGTAGCTCTTCTAATTTGGGAATACAACCTACAGAGGCATCACCTAGCTAAAGTCACAATGATTGGCATTGAAGCAAAGTTGCTTATTTATCTAGAGCAACACAAAGAAGAAAGCAAATCACATGAATGATGATACAGCTGAGATAAAGGAAAGAGGAAAACCTTCTCGTCAAATAAAGAATGTGGACTTTCATCAGAACCGGCAGTTCCCTCATTTGTCGTCTCCACTCTTGGCATTGGCAGCCTTAGTATGAATGCCTTGAGTTTAGTGCACTCCATAATTGAGAGATTTGTGAGGGAGGGAAACTCAAATGCACAACTTCCTGAGCTGAAACTAATCAAGCTCTCAAGGGAACAAAGCTCCAATGTATGTAAATGAGAAAACTTCACTGCCTTTAACTTTCGCTCTTCACTTTCTTCCATGGCAACTACTTCCTGCATTTTATTGCAATCAGAAACATCTACCATCTCAAGTTTAAAAAGAGTCCTGGATGTATCATATGTGAAGAGATATCTCAAACTGTGGCAATTGCGCAAGTTAACGGTAGTCAGACTAGGAAGACTCAACGTTGCTTGGGAGCTACTTGTCACTAAAGCATCCAGCCTCGGCAGGTCCCACAACTTCACTTCGTTTAAGTCTAAGAAGACCAAACTTTTTGGCCTTTTCTTAGTATTGACAGCAACATGTTCTATTAATGATTCCAAAGAGGTACAATTCACCACCTTAATCAATTTTAGGCTCTGAACACCTCTACTATATTTGATGGAAAAATATGAGACAAATTTTCACAATCTTGGATTGTGATGGATGCTAGTTTGCGGAATGATTCTTCAGAAAGTTCATTGTGCCATATCTTCGTCAACCCACACGACACAACGGTCAACTCCTCCAAGCTCGGAAAAAGAATCTGTATGAAACGACCATATGTTAGTTTCTTGACCAAGAACGCCTAAAAGTCCTAATTTGGACGAAGTTGGTTTCCATGATAAGTTGCTCGATAATATATTGTCAAGAATGAAGTTGGTTACTTGAGATTACCATCGTCATAGAAAAACAACAAATGCATGCAGTAGCAAGAGGCTTTAAGGAACATGCAGATAGAGTTTTCAACTACTTCATCGGCAATTAGACTACAGTTACCAAGAACAATTTCTATGATAAACATATAATAGAAAATTCCAGAGATATTTACGCACATTTTGATCAAAGAGTATAGGCAAGGACAAGCTAGAGTTGACACCACCAAATGCTTGTTGTAAACCTGCGTTAGTTGTTATCGTCTGTTGCTTTCCTTCGAATGAAGAGAATGCCATCATTTTGGGGCATCCAAATATCCTCAATCTTGTTAAGGTTGGATAGTGAATACAGTGTGTTCCATGAGAGAATGTTCTAAGATTTGGCAATTCCTCAAGACATAAGGAGGATAATAGAGGGAACTCTAAAGTGTGCATAGATGCAGCTTTCTTTGATTCTTCTTCTTGCACATCCATAATTTCCTCCAACAGTTTACATCTCGCTACTTTTATTTCTTTTATCTGTTGGAGTGCTTTAGCCATGGAAGAAGAAAAAATAAACCTCAAGTTCTCACAACCTTGCACCTTTAGTACCCTTAAGTTTGGGAAACACAATGCTATTCTTGGATTCTTGTTCCATATGTGTTCCAACCTTGGTAAGTCATTCAAGGTTAATTTTGTCAATCGTGATAGAATCTTGACATTCTCAGTGGCTGTCAATCCTTCAAGGTCGAATACTTTTTGTATAAACTGACATTTTTTAATGGCGATGGCTTCCAAATTCTGTAGCTTTAATACCAAATTGGATGGGAAGATGCTCATGAGGAACGCACAATCCTTTACCTTCAAAAGTTTTAGGGTGCTGACATCCGAAGGAAATTGAGAGTTCCATATCTCTTTCATTTTGGGAAGTTCAAACAGTGTCAAAGATTCCAACCGGGGCAATGAGACCTTAAAAAGGAGAATCACGTTATGAAGCATATGCATCGGTTTTTCTTTAATAGCAAGGAGTGAATAACACCACATAATCTCACAATGGTTATAACTAAAAGCCATGAACAGGCGCTGTCTGTGAAATATTAATAAAGGAAATAATCTCACATAATAGATTTGAAGATGACGGAAACAAAGGCCGAGTAGTGATTTTTGAATTTTACCTTTTACTTCTTTAAATTTTATGAACTTTTACACTTGACTTATCATTTACCTTATTATCTACTGGGGCTCTATTATATATATGACAAGAGGAGGAAGTTATAATCTCTGAGTTATTGAGGTTATTGAATTTACGCTCACATTTTGTGCTTTCTAAATTTTACAAATTAATGGCATAGACTCAATTAATTTTTGCTAGTAATTAATTGTGGTCTTATATAATATTTCAAATGACTATGTAAAAAAAATCTCAATTATTTACACCAAAAGGTCATGACCTAACAACATATTAAGTTAAAGAAAGACATAGAACAACATTAAACATGATAGCGAACATTATTTAAAGGGCTAGTAATTGATAAACCGATTAAAATTATACTTTTCATTTATTAGAATGTGTCATTTAAGTCTGGCATTTTTCTTCAAAGTATTCCAAAAAATAAAAAGCATGCCTTATTACAAGATTGAAAGTAAAAAGTAATTATAAATTTATGAAGTGGTCAGAAAAATTTGTTGTCCCCGTGCATAACATGAGCTAAAATTCTAGTATACCTGTAATGCGGAATGGATGACTTATCGAACCAAAGTCAAAAAGGGGTTCATCAATTTAGAATCCATGGTTGGCCATAAGATCCATGAATTGGTCGCAGCAGCACCGCATGGGCCTCAAAGTAAATTTCAGCAATGGGTTTTATTCTACCTATATAAGAACCTATGATACCCTTTCTCATCATAAAAAGATAATTTATGTGGAGAGTTATTTATGTAACCAAGAAAAATAGTTACTTAATTTAATAAATGATTTTAGTCGAGCATCATGCTTTTGCAGTTTGGGTCACTCTATAAACATAATTTTAAGATAATTCAAAAAAAGATTCCCATATTTTCATTCTATACTAACAGGATAGTTACAGAAACTGTTAAATCCAAGCAATAGTGAACAAATGAATGATCGACGTATTCCTAATAAATACTTTCACGAATATTTTATTACCAAAAAAAAAAGAAATTTAAACATGTGCAGCGCACAAAAATGCTACTAGGAATATTAGAAAAGTGGTTATAATGTAGATTTGTGGGAGATTTAATCACCACAGAGGGTCTATATTACAACCAGGGGTAAGGAAAACAAATTGACCTATTGAATATTAACAATTAAATTCACCTATTGATTTTTTTTTTTTTTTTTTTAGTTCTTTCCTTCACTTTAATCAATCGGATATAACGGAATTCTACATATGTCCATTGATTTTTAAATAAAGGTCACAAAAATTATATAGACCGTATATACTACCTTCAACTTATGAATATATTAATAGATGTTTGTGTATACATATACGATTTTACCATTAGACAATGATGAACTTCTAGATTATTTAAAAAAATCTATGCACCGTCCGGTGCTTCTTTAACTACGTTGATAATATAACACAAATAAATTGAGATGTAATTAACTAATGATAAATGTTTTTATATATTCAGATACCACATAGCAATTCCATTTTGCAAAATTAAATTACTGTTTGTCCTACTTGTTCTGGAAAATAAAATCTCAAAAACACATTATTTTTCCAATTTTCTATGTCCTATTATACCCTCGCATATCCATGCCCAAAATCTCAAAAACAAATTATATACCTGTTGCCCGTTGAAGAAATCGATCGAATGGTCTGCGAATTTACAGAAGCTCATCATCTCTGGCAACTTTCGTAATGTCAACCTACGCAAATTGCATAATTCCACTTTGGTATCATCATATATTTCACCTCCATCTTCATCCACCTCAGCATGTGCAACAATTTGCTGCATCAAGTGGCAACTGCTTATTTCAATCTCTTCAAGCGGCAATATTGTTCTCTTAATAGACAAAGGAAACAAATGTTTGATTTCACCACAGTTATCTACTTTCAAAATCTTTAATTTGCTGAAAGATTCTAGGGCAAGACAACCGTGACAAATCTTTTTCAAGTTGTTCAGATTCTCAAGGAACAAAGATTCCAATTCAGTAAATGTAGTGCGCTTGACATTTCCAATGGAACAAACGACATTCTGAAATGAGGGGCTATTTTGTATGTGAAGATGCTTCAATTCTGGAAATTCTTCGATGCACAAATCGTGAATGCTATCGACGCCATGTTGCAATCCATCCAAGTGAAGATCTTGCGTTTTCTGCAAGCAGTTCAACATCCATTCTTCAATAAGAAGATTGCTTGAATCCAGCTTGAGCTTTAAAGTTCTGGATTCTTTATATTCGCCCGACCAATCCCAAACGTCCCCAATATGGATTTTATGTTTGTTTAGTTTTCCAAATGGCAGGTCTCTTGAGAGATTGGTATAATGAGGAATGGCAATGGACAGAGTGCTCAATTTTGTCATCTTCTTCAACTCAGCTAGGCTGGCGTTGCTTCGCAGTGCTTCCTCCTCGGCCTCCCATCGATCAAAACCATCTTCCATATACAATTCTTCCAAATTAACCAAGCTTCCTAGCACGTCACATTCAATAACTTCGAGGTTGGCGCACGATGTCAAGTTCAACAATCTTAATTTTGTTAGGTTACCTATTTCTTTGGGCAGCAAAGCAATTGTAGATCCCTGTAGAGTTAGGAATTGCAATCCTTTTAGCTTTCCAAGAACAATCACATCCTCCAGTTGGCAATCATAAAGACACAGCGACTTGAGGTTTTCAAGGCACTCAATCGACGAAGGTAGAGAGGTGAAAAACAAGCCAGTAAAATCCAAGACTTGGAGCTTTGTCATAAATTCAAAAAATAACTCGGGAACTTTGAGAGATGGATTGTGTTCACCTAATAGGAGCATCCTCAAGTTGGGGCAGTCCAATTTTTCAGGAAGCTCATCAATGTCAACAAAAAGGATGAATATCACGGTGCATTTTCTGAGCTTATCGTTTGACCATTCTTTAAACCCAAAATCCTTCCTCCCAACCAAGGCATTCCATGCTGTGGAAGAAATAGAAATGGCCACGTCAACAAATATGTCATGCATTCTGAACCATTTCATGTCATCAGTATCTAGTAACAAAGAAGAGCCCTGCAAGCTATGTAGATCCACAATCAACCTATCTCTGGCCTCTTCGATGGTGTTGCTGAATTTTTCATATAAACCCAAACCCATGCAATAGACAAGGGAATCCATCAAGAAAATCCTCCCAGAGACTAGAGCACAGATCAAGAACAATGATTTGATCCTCTCATCTTTTAAGTTATTGTAGGTCAGTTCCACGGGAAATTCCACATCCGACGGATCTACATTGGTCGAAGCAGTCCTCCATGCAGCCAAATCTCCGTGCCTCAACCTTTTGCCATTGAAACAATCAAAAGTGGCAAGCCTCCACAATTCTCGACCACTCCAATTACCAAATTCGATAATTTAGGATCGTTAACTCTGTCCCCCACTGTCCTTTCAAAAAGTCTTCGTGCTTCTCCATGCTCTAACTCATTGAGTCGGAATACTTGATCGGAGCACATGTCATTGCGCAAAACATCTCGGTGTCTAGATGTTATCGATAGCTTGCAGCCTCTTACTTTATTATCATATCCACAAGGGATTCCAACATCCTTTAATTCTAACTTCTTCCACAAATTATCTAAAATTATGAGAATTTTTTTCTTAGGAAATTTTTTCTCAAATTCACTATTCTCAAGATGATTCTTTTCGCTGTTTTCAAGATTATTTCTTTCAGGATTAAGATCACACTTTAACCTCTCACACAAAAGATTTGCTCTCCCATGAGTAGTTTCCACATTCATTAGCTTTAGGCCTAGCTTTTCAGCAATTTCTCCCTGGATTACTTTTAGATCTGGATTACGTGATACATTTGCCATGACAACCACATCGAACAACTGCTCCTTCCTAACTCGACTTTCAATGTCCTTTAAAAGCTTGGACTTGCCAACGCCACCTGGTCCGTACACCCCAATCACAAAGAGCTTGTCATCAGCTATGGCCTTCATTACATCCTCTATGATTGAAGCCCTCGACACCAAGACATCTTCTTCCTCATCAACAATTCCTGCATAGGAAGTGGTAGCAGTGACAATTCCCATTGGAGTATTCTCATAGTAGACGTTTTGGAATATACTATTCGCCCTTTCATCAAGGAGTCCCTGAATGACTTGAGTCATCTTCTTCAACTTCCTACCAATTGGATGGCGCACCACGGGGTTGGGAAGTTGCCCACACAAGCAAGCACTTCTTGCACTTTCTCCATGTATTAACAGGTTTCGTGCTTCCTCGGCCTTATTATCGACGCTCTTCAACCAATCCTTAATATCGGTGTGTATAGATTTTCCGTTATATATAGCTTCATCAATGGAGTGTTGCACCCTCTCCCTCGCAGTGTCCAAGTTCTTGACTCCCTTTTCAAGATCTTGGACGTAGCTTTTGTAGCACAGCACGTATCCAAATTGGCGTCCAATGGGAGCAAATAGGCACTCACCAAGTTTTGACACGAGATTCGATGCAACGGAGGTAGCAAATGCCTCGGCCATAATTACTTCTTTAATGTCTAGAAATTTCGGTCTCCCTTCTTTCCTTCCTCCTGTAGTTGCCTCCTTTTGTTAATTTCTTAAACAAATCTGTGCGAAGAAAACTGATCAAAGAACATAAGTAGTAACTGCGATGTATGAAAAGAAAGGAAAAGCAAAGTGATAAACAATGTGAACAACGAAAATAAAACCAAAGGAGAGAGAGAGAGAGAGAGAGAGAGAGAGGCACCAACACCACTTATGAGATCGCTATGAGCTGGTTTGTGATTGCAACCATTCTATTTCTTTTATGCCTTATTCTTTTATGTTCTTGTCTTTTAGACCAAAACGTGACCAAATTAATGACCCAAATTAGATCATAATAATACACTTAACACGCAAAACCCATTGATAGATTACTTGATGAGCTCATCTATCATGAGTTCCCAATTGACGTAATATCAATAAAGTACATGACATGTGGTGACAATTGATTGACTCAAAGCACGCACGGAGGTTAAAGATTGATTTACGGGATTCATCAACCGACACTAACTGTCGCTAACCAATTGGGAGCACGCAAATCATTCCTACAGTAGCACGCCAGTTAACAACATGCTATCGCAACTTGGAGATGGCAAGTTAAAGACAAAGAGAGGTGGGGTCCATGGACCTGGTGGATTGAAGTCAGTTGAAAAGTTATCATATAACTGGTGGGTTGCCTAATTGGTGTAGTTCCTACAGTATTTTACGGACCCTGAACTTTTATCATTGTTCTCGTCCTGAAAAAGACATCGATCAGTTCGAACTTTTAAAGACGGGCTAATCCACATGAATGAATTTAAAACACCAGATTTATGTACATTGGGAAATATCAAATACTTTTGGAAAGCGTTTTTGTGGGAAGAACGATAGGAAAATTCGTGTTTGTGGTTCCCAAAGGTTGAACAAATCCATAACGAAATCCACTGAGGTCAAACATGGATAAAATCCTTAATTTCTCAAAACACTTTTAAAGGTTGGAGAAACGTTTCATCCAGACAGCAGTTATGAAGCATAAGCAAGTGAAAAAAATCTCAATATATTTGCAATTGAAACTCGTAGGAGGGCAAATTGGATAGCATAAGGAAACTTTCAAAACAATTATTGCTATGGTCAAGCTTCAGCAATTGATAGCAATATGGTCTCAAAAAATACATCACTAACCTCACTAATGGATCGAGTCAGATGCGACTAAAAATTCTGATGATTGGCAAAAGTAGAATTGTTTACATTTGCCAAAGATGCACTAACTAAGTGCAATTTACGTTTTAAATGTTGGGAAAATATGGCTTCGAAATGGGTTGAACAATAAAATCGGATCGAGTAAACAACTCGGACTTTAAGGCGTGATATCACTTTCTTTAAGGATCGAGTAAAACAACTCGGACTTTAAGGCGTGATATCACTTTCTTTAAGGATCTATTTGCCCCATAACGTTGCTAATGGTCACCGTTGCTAATGGTCACCGAAACAACTCGAACTTTAAGACGTGATATCACTTTCTTTAAGGATCTATTTGCCTTGCCCCATAACGTTGCTAATGGTCACCGGCAAAAATCCTCAAGGATACAACAAAGTGCGCCAAATAATCGCGCCCACCTGCACGCGGGTATGGTGGGGTCTAGCCCCACCTAATCACTCCTTTAACTATAAAAAGGAAATCCCACATTTTTAAACTGACCCACCTTCTCCCACATTTTCTATGTGGGACAAAGTAAAAAGCACTCATTTTGTTTTAACAAACAAAATTCCAGCATTAAACACGTTCCTTATAATGCACTTGTTGTAATTATTGTTATAATTATGGTTAATGGATCAACGGAAGCCAATAAATTAAGATACGTTTTTTTCTGTTCACGTATCTCTTTTTGGATTCATGAATTTCCTATACTTTTATATTCACATATCTATTGAATTCATGAATTTCCTAAATTCATGTATCGTTTAGTTCATGTATTTATTGAGCTCATGAATCTCTTGAATTCACGTATCTTTGGATACATGAATCTCTTGGATTCACGTATTTCTTTATTCATGAATCTCGTGGATACACGCGTCTATTTAATTCATGTATCTCTGTAGTACATGAACTAAAAAGCTCTATAAATAGATATGAGCATAGAGCTTCATATAGTTTTTTGATTTTCCCGATTCGATTCCAAAAAGAGCTTTGATGTCCTTTCTACTCTTATGTTTTTCTGAGTGTCTTGGTTCAATTGAACGGTTCGACGAGTCCCGTTTGCATAGTGCTAATCCAAACAGGTTCGAGGTGTTGTATCTTGGGAGGCATAGTTCGTGAATCTGCATGGCACCTTTGGTAGGAACTAATCGCCTTAAGGAGTTTCAGTTATCCATACCTCACCTCCAATTTTATATTATATCTTATTTTCTTCTTCTCCAAGAGTTGTAAGTTTACATATAAAGAAGAATATTATATAGTTGTTATTGTCTTCTTTACATTGATATTTTGACTACAACAAACAGTTTGTGTATTCTCTGGATTAATTTCCAACAATCTTAAGGCGATTAGATCACTAACTGTTTGTTGTTCTTGTCAGATTATTGAGATGGTTGAAAATAATCAAGTGCCATTCAATGTCCATAATGTTTCAGGAGGTGTTCCTATGGTCGATTTGACCGTTGCTATGGAAGATGTTCAACCCTCAGGGTTTGAATTTGTAGTAATCAATGCTACGGGCCCTTGGGCCAACACCAATTTTGGTGGTGCGGGTGCAAGTCATACGACCGTATGCCCTGGGCCTGTTTTTCGAATAAAGTATAGGCCAAATGGCTTTTGGCTTTGTTTCTGGAGGGATGGTTCAACGAACCTTGCCTACTGTGATGGCAACGCCTCCATTTACAGCTAATGAGAGATTGTCTGTTATGGTGATGTCCGAAGCATCTCTAGTGTCGAACACTAATGGCTGGTGGCTAGACACGGGTGCCACAAATCACATATGTGCAAATAAACACATGTTCTCATCTTATGAGATGGCCGAAGAAGACGAGAAGCTTTATATGGCTAACTCTGCATCAGCAAAGATTGCCGGAAGAGGAAATGTGATCCTGAAGTTTACATCTGGCAATGAGGTCGCCCTGCTGAATGTGCTGCATGTACCAGAGATTCGGAAAAATCTAATTTCTGGCCCTATACTTGTCAAGAAGGGTTTCAAAGTTGTATTTGAATTTGACAAGTTTGTACTTTCCAAATGAGGGATGTAAGTGGGGAAATGGTACTTGTGTAATGACCTGTTTAAGGCCAATGTGGCTGTCATTGATGTAAACTCAAAGTATGTGTACCCAAAGACTATTAATAAAGAAAAGTCTTCGCCTTTACACTGTTGTGTCTCCTTATCTATGGCATGGTAGATTAGGACATGTAAATTATGGTACAATGAAGAGAATATCAAACTCGGGGTTAATCAAGATTTGAGTTGGATGCCCGTTACAAGTGTGAGACTTGTGTTGATGCCAAGTTTGCCAAGAAACCTTTCAAATCCATTGAAAGAACAAGTGAACCTCTACAATTAATCCATAGTGATCTATGTGATTTAAAGTTTGTAGAAAGTAGAGGTGGAAAGTACTTCATCACATTTGTGGATGATTGTACTAGATTTTGCTATGTTTATTTACTAACTAGCAAAGATGAGACTATGAGCATGTTTGTCAAGTATAAAACTGAAGTTGAAAACCAACTTGATAAACGAATCAAAGTGCTTAGGTCCGAAAGAGGAGGAGAATATAGTTCAATCAATTTCAAAGAGTTTAATGCTGGTTTTTGAATAATTCTTCAAACAACTGCACCTAATACTCTACATCAAAATGGAGTTGCTGAATGATTGAACAAGACACTAAAGGAGATGGCTAACGACATGCTTTTGAGTTCAGGTTTACCTCAGAACTTGTGGGGGGGAGCAATTTTAACTGCAAATTATATTCTTAATAAAATACCCCACAAAAAGACAGTAAAACTCCATACGAGAGTTATGGAATGGAAAGTTGCCATCCTACAATTTTCTAAAAGTGTGGGGGTGCTTGGCCAAGGTGGCGATTCCTCCTCCAAAACAAACTCGGTTGTGACCTAAAACGGTGGATTGCATATTCATCGGTTATGCTCAAAATAGTAGCGCATATAGATTTTTGGTTCATAAATCTGAAAATGCGGAAATTCATGTCAATACAATCCTAGAATCAAGGGATGCTAAATTTTTTGAGGATATATATCCTAAAAAAGAAATCAAGGAGAATTTTCTCGAGAAAAGGCTTAGAGAATCGAGAATGAGAATGATGAAGTTGTGGCCAAAGAAGCCGAACTTCGAAGGAGTAAAAGGTCTCGAATCGAAAAATCTTTAGGACCTGATTTTCTAACATACATGTTAGAAGGTGAGCCCCAAACATATAAAGAGGCAATGTCATCTCCAGATGCTCCTTTCTCGAAAGAAGTTTGACAATGAAATCCATTCTATCCTAAGTAACCATACTTGGGAATTGGTTGATCTTCCACCTGGAAATAAACCAATTGGATGTAAATGGATTTTCAAGAAAAACTAAAAGCGATGGTTCCATTGATAAGTACAAGGCTCGGCTTATAGCCAAAGGGTTTAGACAAAAAGAGGGTCTTGACTACTTTGATACTTATTCACCCGTCACAAGAATAAAATCGGTAAGGATGTTGATTGCTATAGCTTCGCTATACAATTTGCAAATACATCAAATGGATGTGAAAACCGCATTCTTAAATAGTGATCTCGACGAAGAGATTTATATGGAACAACTGAAGGGTTCAAGGTCAAAGGACAAGAACACAAAGTGTGTAGACTTGTCAAATCATTGTATGGACTTAAACAAGCTCCTAAGCAATGGCATGAGAAATTTGACCGGGTAATGATTCAAAATGGGTATAGAATCAATGAGTGTGACAAATGTGTGTACACTATGTCCACTACAGTTGGATATGTACTTATTTGTCTATATGTTGATGACTTGTTAATTTTTGGAGATAACATTGAGGTCATCAAAATCACCAAGAACATTCTCAAGAAGAACTTTGAGATGAAAGATTTAGGTGTTGCGGATGTTATACTCGGCATCAAAATGCTAAGGAATTCGATGGCTTAGGTTTAACACAATCTCATTACATTGAAAAGGTATTTGAGAGATTTAAAGGATTCGGCATTAAAGATGCAAACAATTATTTTCTTCCACACCTAACTTTAAGAAAGAACACCGGAAATAGTGTTAGACAGCTAGAATACTCTCAAGTAATCGGCGGCATCATGTATATCATGAATTGCACTAAACTCGATATTGCGTACTCGGTAAGCAAACCGAGTAGATATACCAATAACCCAGTCATGAGCATTGGAATGCTTTGATGAGATTATTAGGATATTTGAAAAGGACAAAAGACTATGTTCTACAATATGGCAAATATCCAATTTGTTTTGGAAGGTTATTGTGATGCAACCGGATTTCGATTCGATGAATCGAAATCGACTAGCGGATATGTGTTCACGCTAGGAGGTGCTTTCTGCAGTGTCATGGAAATCCTCTAAACAAACTATAATAACACGCTCTACAATGGAATCGAGTTTGTTGCTTTGGATAAAGCACTGAAGAAGCGAAATGGCTTCGACATTTTTAGAAGATGTTCCAATGTGGCCAAAACCTATGCTTGCAATTTGCATACACTTGTGATAATCAAGCGGCAATTGCAATGGCACATAATGTGATTTATAACGGTAAGTCTAGACATATTCGTTGTAGACATAACACCGTAAGGCAGTTGCTCTCAAATGGAATAATTTCTTTAGACTTTGTAAAGTCAAAGGAAAATATTGCGGATCCGTGACAAAAGGTTTGTCAAAGAGCGAGATAAACTGCGCATCGAGGGAATGGGTTTAAGAGCCTTAACCCAATAAAGAGATTCCAGGGGAAACCTAACCTATGCGATTGGAGATCCCATGGTCTAGGTTCAATAGGACAACGCAAATTTTGGAAACTCTAGTGTAAGCACTATCTACCATTCCTATGATGCATCGGTGCTTTCCTACAGCGTTATTAAGGGTACGCTATGCGTTTAATGATTCCTATAATTTGGAATATAACATCCAAGTGAGATATGGTAGGATGTCTTTAATAGGAATGCACCTATATCCGTGGAGCTGGCCGACTCTATGAAAATCTTTAAAGGCTAGATTTTCTAAAGCACGCATGAATCCCGAGAGGTTCAAGGCCGAAAGAATGAACACAACCGAGAACCAATCTTGAATTGGAAATACTCCGTGTGAGGTTTATTGTCTAGGCTTACACAAACAACTCAAGTCGATTCAAGGCTTAGTCCATCGACTAGTTAAGTAAGTCCGATAGACTTTCACTAAAGAAGGTTCAAAGCGAAAGCTACCTATCTTGATGCGGTTTATTTCAACAAGCATGCTCAGATTCCTTCAAGTCAAAAATGTTTTGTTGATCCATTAATGTGGGAGATTGTTGTAATTATGGTTATAATTATGGTTAATGGATCAACGGAAGCCAATAAATTAAGATACGTTTTTTCTGTTCATGTATCTCTTTTTGGATTCATGAATTTCCTATACTTTTATATTCATGAATTTCCTAGATTCATGTATCGTTTAGTTCATGTATTTATTGAGCTCATGAATCTGTTGAATTCACGTATCTTTGTATACATGAATCTCTTGGATTCACGTATTTCTTTATTCATGAATCTCGTGGATACACGCGTCTATTTAATTCATGTATCTCTGTAGTACATGAACTAAAAAGCTCTATGCTTCATATAGTTTTTTGGTTTTCCCGATTCGATTCCAAAAAGAGCTTTGATGTCCTTTCTACTCTTCTGTTTTTCCTGAGTGTGCTGGTTCAATTAAACGGTTCGACAGAGTCCTGTTTGCATAGTACTAATCCAAACAGGTTCGAGGTGTTGTATCTTGGGAGGCATAGTTCGTGAATTTGCATGGCACTTTTGGTAGGAACTAATCGCCTTAAAGAGATTCGGTTATCCGTACCTCACCTCCAATTTTATATTATATCTTATTTTCTTCTTCTCCAAGAGTTGTAAGTTTACATATAAAAAGAATATTATATAATTGTTATCGTCTTCTTTACATTGATATTTTGACTACAACAAACAGTTTGTGTATTCTCTGGATTAATTTCCAACAGCACTGAATATTTAGAAACCTACCAATCCGTTTTGTCCACTCTTATTGTTGGAAAACACTTGCAAGGGAGGAGATTCCAAAAAGGTCAATGCACTTGGACCGAAAAGAAGAAGGTTTAAGCATGCATGTGCATTCTTGATTTACTGCAAATATAAAATAAAATAAAAATTACTTTTACGGTGAATATTAAAGAACAGTCCCCATTGACGATTGGATCAACAGTCACTACTTTTTTACTTGAGCAAAGTTGCTACAGGGCAAGTGTGCAGTAGATATTCAAACTGTTCCCAGATCAAATACTAAGCCCGACTAATGGGGCTGGAAGCGTATTAAGAAACACAATTGGAAGCCAACAGGCCAATGTGTTTAATAATTGCAAACCGTCCCTTGGTATTGTCCAAACAAACTCTCTCTCTCTCTCTCTCTCTCTCTCTCTCTCTCTCTCTCTCTCTCTCTCTCTCTTCGTGCAGCACAAATATGCATGTTCATTATTCATCAAAAAACAACTTACACTCAAGAAATTGATTAGCTGAGAAATGTTCATTAATAAAGGGAAATGATGAGGGTAGAATTCATCACTGGGGTTCTGTCCAACTTGCCCAGATAAATAATTGCAAATCACCATCGGACAGCGAGACAAACGAAACAAGGCAATCAAAACTCACAACTTTATCAACACGCTTGCAGTTAAGAAATTGATTAGTTATAAAATAGTTTATAACATCTGTCGGAAACGGTGAAGAGGACAGACATGTGTACCACGGTATTGGATACCGTAGGAGGTCAAGGTATTCATAGTGAAAATTAATTTTTAAATGATGATATTGGTAAAGAGCCACATGAATCATCTTCATATAATTATTCTGCAATGACCTGGCTCTGTGACAAATGCGGTGCGTTGTGCTGCCGTAAACTAGGACGTTTTCCTCAAACCCTTCCCATCAAATAAGGACAAGCTTTTTTTAGTGAGCAATAATTTAAATGAACACGCCCAAAATATTCTCCTTTCTTGCTTGCAAATGTGTGGAAAGATAATAATATTTCTTTTTTTAAGCTATGATTCGTCCAAGATAAAAACGTAATCATAAGGGGCGAAGTAATAATTTTTCATCGCCATACAAATTTTCTTTATGTTCACAAAGAATAAATTTATTTATGGAATGCATCTAGCTAATGGACGCGTTGTGGATAGGAATCATAGGATCTTCCACTGTTGTTGAAAAAACATGCCTATTTCATTTGACACTGTGAAATCATGTGAAGCTACTCTTTCAGTTAATTTGGCCTTTTCATAAGAAATAAATTTCACTTAAATCATTTGAGTGCTTGGTATGATCAGTTCCCTTGAATCCAGAAACAAACAAACAAGAACAAAAAAAAAAAAAAAAAAAAAAAAAAAAAAAGCTTGAAAGTGAATAATTTATATATAAGATTTAACGGAAACCAAAGGTTCCGAAACCTGATTTAATCAACATAATCTTGGAGTATAGACAACCTCGCTCTTCCATCATTTTCTTTTTTTAGTATCATTACTCAATAGTAAAGATGAAGCTCAAACAAGCCACCACAAAGCCCTCGGCAGTTATTTTAACACTAGATTTTATTTCCCAAATATATATAAAAGATTAGACTGTCAAAAAGTTACATTGATCATATCAAAAAAATTATATATGACCAAAAAATATATATATATATATATATTTTTTTTAATTAGACTGTCAAAAAGTTACACTGATCATATCTAAATTTTTTATAATCATACCTGATCTTTAGCTGCACCTTTTATTTACAAGTTGTCATTGTTAATTCTAACTTAATTTTGATGATTCCAAAACTCAATTTTCTATATTTGTAAATGCTACAACCTATATGAATATGTTTTTCTGCAAGTTTGTGATACTGGCAAGGGTTAGAGAAGACCTTTCCCTATCTGAAAACAAGTTTGGTACTTGGCCAAGTAATAGCCGAATAACTGGCTAAATCAACGAGAAATATAATATCTTTTTATTACCTTTTGATCTTTATAAATATTACTATAGTTTCATTTAACTAAATTCAGTGACGTATAAATGCCTAGAGTGACGAATATCGAAGCCTCTCAAATGAGTTTGTGCTGCAATTATTTTACCCATTTTGTTACTTCTTCCTTCTTCTTTTTTTTTTTTTTTTTTTTTTTTTTGCTTTTGGGTTTTGTAGGGTAAAATTAATGCAACCAAATTACCAAACAAAAGGTTGAATTTGAAATAAGAGCTGATAGCATACGAAAGGTAGATATGATAATGACACACTTACCAGGAGTGGCTTCACTGTAAGGATGCAACGGGAGCTGAGATCTATGGCTTCACTCTGACTTGTCTGCAAGATGAACGAAGGGTAATGCAGGCCAAAAGTTGATAATACCATAATATGAGTGGACATATCAGCATGAGGCAACAACAAGTTGTCACCGTCGAGGAAGAGTACAGCGGGGAACTGAAAATTCATTGAAGAGAATTGTAATCGAGGAAGATGTTTCAATACCTTCGGCTTCGACTTGGAATGGCTAGAGGATGAAGGGATTCTTTGCTGAGCTCTTGCCACAATGACTAGGCCCTACTTTCTAGCCAAAAAGAGTGAGCCCGACTAATTGGACCGGCCGTGTGCTGCAACAGAAATCGACAAACCCAATTAGCAATCAACAGGTCAATGTGTCGTTCTCTCGAAACCAGACCTCGGTATCGTCCAAAACCTCCCTCTCTCTTGTCCATTGAAAAAACAATAATTAATATTATGAAAAATTCCAAACTAATATACTTTTAATAAATTTATCTTAAATTAATTTTTTTGATCATCAAAAATCTCAAATTAATATACTTTTGATAAATTTACGAGCTAGTATTTTTGTGAAAAATTTATCTTTTATTAATTTCCTTTAGATTTTATTGTCAAATTGTTGAATTGGATGTCGCGTGTGCTAGTTATACCAATTTTCTGATTTTTTATGATATTAATCTAATTTAATAAAGGTTAAATATTTGTTACAAATATATCAGTTTTTATTATTTTTGTAATCATTTAGGGTACATTTGTTATAACTATTGCAGTTTGGGGTTTTTTATGGTTAAAAAATTAATTCAAAATAAATTTATCATAAATTTATAAATTTTTCGTGATATTAATTATTTTCTTAATATTTCAAAGCTTAATATATTTCTTTTCATTTTTGCGATTTTGCAAGAAAGCAATAAGTACTTTATAAAGAGATAGTTAACAAACAACATCTGACAGCTGGTACTTGTTTTGATGTTTGTACCATTCAGCACTTGGATTTGATCGAGGCTACAAATTAAAAGATGTCATGCACTTTTTATATAGCTGGTAATTGTTTTTGACGTCTGTACCATACACCAATTATTTTGATAGCTAGTACGTTCGAAAGCAAGACAGATGCGGTGTCACCCATAAATTAAAAGAGAATTTCTTCAAAACGGCTGCATCTGAATGTGAGAAATTCTAAATTGTAGGACAGCATTGCATCAATTAAAATTTTGGATACTATTACTTTATCTTAAAAAAAGGAAATACGGTAAGGCTATTTTTACTCTCTCTTTGGTTTGGTATACATATCTTATTATCAATTGACTAAAATATCCTTCTACGTTCAGGAACAAGGTTAGTCACCAATTCACCCTACTCTGTTTTTTCTCTCTCATCTCCTCTTCACCTTCTATGTTTATTGTTAATAGACTATATATTTTTCTATGTTTGAAAATAAATTAATCATCAATTAACCATACTTTTTGTAATTTCTGATGGATTAAATTTTGTAAAATTGTTAAGTTTGTAATTTTGGTCTACAGATGACTACTCTGCTTAAATTGTTAATTCTTTAATGTAGCTTTTCTATTCATCTTAATTATAATGGGATGACGCGAGACGATTTTTATATTGAGGATTATGGACCCTACTTTTTTACTTGAACAAAGTTTGCATCTTCCTAACTCCCTCTCTCACACGCTCAGACGCAAATACAAATACCCATGTTCGTTGTTCTTTAGTAAAAAAACTTGCAATTAAGAAGTTAATTAGTTGAGATTGTATAACACAAGGACGAAACGATGAGGACAAAAATCATCATGGCGTTTCTGTCCGACTTGTCCGATCAATAATTGCGAATGACCATTAGACAAACAAAAACAAAACAAGACACCATAAAATCACAACTTTATTAACACACAACTTGGTATTAAGAAATTAATTAGTTGAGAACTAGTGTGTAATATTAGAGGGAAACAAAATGATGAAGAGAAACAGATATCACCGGGTATCTTGATCACCAAGCGCGTCGCGCGCCATCGGCTCGACGAGATGCCTAAGCTAGATCTAAAAGTTCGTGTTGAGAAAGTCCGTCTCCCGAGCTCCGATCGATCGTCTACTCGCCATTTGGGTGTCACGCGGAGGGTCGAGACAGGAGAGACGGCGCTGGGGAGGCCTCGGTCGAGCGGCTTCCACCGGCCATGTCTGGCCAAGCCAGATCTCGGCCGAAGTAGGGGAGGCCGAGCTGGTTCTTGGCTGGCGACGGTGGTAGGCCGCGAACTGGCCCTCGGCCTGGGCTGGCCAAGACGTTGTTGGGTTGGGTGCGTGGCCAGCCCGATGCGAGCGGTGGCACTCGCCGCGGCCGCCCCCGTCGGGGCGAGGTCGATAGAGCGCTGCGAGAGGCAGGGGGAGGAGAGCAAGTCGGATCTGCCTAGGTACCGCATCGGATGCGGGTCGGAGTGGATCGGGGTCAGGTCTTTAGGGTTTGGTATTCGGGCTGGGATGATTTAGGCATATTGGGCTTATCCTGCTTTAATGGGCCAGGCTTAGTTCATTTCGTTTTTAAAGGGTTGGGCCTTTCTCTCTAAGCTGGACTGGGCCCGTGTTTCAGGTCCATATGGGCCAATGGTTGGTGACTCGGGTCGGTTCCAACACGGGTTTTATTGTATATTATAATGTTATTTTAATATTAAAAATTATATTTTAGAAGACATATGAAAAGGGGATCATTTTTGTCCCCTTTAATATCATACAAAATTTAATCCATTCGGAATTTTCATCTAGGAAACCTCGTCCTAGATAAAGAAAATGATAATTTTGATTTGTCCTTATCTAATATTTTTGTTATAAAAATCATGGACTACCTAAATTTTTAAAGTCAACTAATCCACATGAATAAATGTAAATTGGGACTTATCAAATACTTCTTGAAAGCATTTTGTTGGAAGAGATAAGGAAAACTCGTGTTCATGGTTCCTAAAAGATGAACAAACATGTAGCGTAATACATGGGGGGTTGAATGTGGAAATCAACTTAATTTTTTTAAACACTTTAAAAGTATTCTGCAATACTACTTTTCATTAGGTTGGAGAAACGTTCCATCATGAAAGGAGTTATGAAGCGTGCCCAAGGAAAAAAGTCACAATTTCTTTGCAATTGGAACTCGTAGGGGTGAGGAAACTTTCGAACCGAGTAATGCTATGGTCAACCTTCGGCAATCGAAAGAAGTATGCTTTCAAATTGGTCTTTCGCTAATAGACGTTGTCTAATATTTGGTCTTTCAATAAATGATGTTGTACTCGGCACTTAGGTCTTTGGCAAAAAAAAATCGATACATACATTAGAGACAATGTATTCATACAAGAAATTATGGGGGTGGTGTGGTCCTGTGAGCTAAGACGTTATCCGCAAACCCATCCCATTTAATAAGGACATTTTTTTTTATTAATGAGCAATAATTTACATTAGCTCTCCATTGGATGCCCCTTTCTCACTTAAAAATGTGTGGGAAAATACTAATATTTTATTATTAATTACTTCATCGCCATATATATTTTCTCATACTAAAATGAATTTATTTATTAATTAGTCTATGAATGAAAATATACAGCTAGTCTGACGGCTCATAGTTACAAATTTCTCTTTCTGCACACTTCCAAATCAGCAATCTATTTGTGGATCCTCTCACATAGTATAAAGGACAAAGCAGGGTTAGAGCAACGATGTCCAAATTCCCGTGGATATAACTTTCATATACCCTTGCACTTTACTTTGGCATCATCGGATGAAAGCTCTAATAAATTAAGAGCAAGCTCATCCAGTAAAGAAATTTTTGTGCATAGATATGAGAACCAAAGTTGAGGTCCCTTAAGTAAAGATTCTCCCCTATCCACCTTTTAAAGTCAGTTATTCCAAAGGTCAAAGGTAAATGTTTCAAGAACTACTCTAGAGTGAGGATTGGTATGCGATTCCACCATGTCCAAACAAACTAACAGTTCATACCAATTGGTTCCGAATAGAATAAATGTATTAAGAAAAAAAAAAGCAATATGTGTGACGATTATTTTTAAAAAGTAATGTGAATTTATATGCTTTAAAGGATGTAAAGTGTTATGCAATGAGAAAAACTCAAATGTTTTTCATCTAATCAATTATAATAAACTAGAGAATGAAGGTGGGGCTTTTCTAGAGAAGCAATATAGAGATAAAATTTACTATGATGGGATTTGTGTTTTAGAATAAGTTACCTTGAAATAGATCAAGTCATGTCTGAGTCTCAAAAGGCAATACAATCGGAGGATTAACTTCACGCCTCAACCTATAGTCATCAAAGTAACTATCTCAGAACAAGAAGGAGCATCTCGGTGATTTCTTAGGATTTGCATAGTGTTTCTTACCAATGCGGTTTCTCCTCTTCAAGCACAAGCCAAACAAAGCTTTACTTCTTCTCTTGCCCCAAAGGATGAAAAAGTAATATGTGAATTTGTACTGCGCAACAAGTAAAACTCAAATATTTTTCATACCATCAATTATAATAAACTAGAGAATGAAGGTGGGGCTTTTATGGAGGAGCAATGTAGAGATGAAATTTACTATAATGAGTTTTGTGTTTCCGAATAAGTTACCTTGAAACAAATCAAGTCATGTCCAAGTCTTGAAATGCAATATGGTCGGAGGTTTAGCTTCACACATTAATCTGTAGTCATCAAAGCAAATATCTCAAAATGAGAAGGAGTGTATCAATGATTTCTCAAGATCAGCGTGGTGTTTCTTACCTATGCAGTTTCTCCTCTTCAAGCACAAGCCGAACAAAGCTTTACTTCTTCTCTTGCCCCCAAAAGATGAAAAAGCAATTTGTGAATTTGTATGCTTTAGGGGATGTAGAGTGTCACGCGACAAGTAAAACTCAAATGTTTTCCATCCTGTAAAATTTTAATAAACAAGAAAATGAAGATGGGACTTTTCTAGAGAAGTAATGTAGAGATGAAATATACTATAATGAGTTTTCTGTTTCAGAATATGTTTTTTTCAAAACAAATCAAGTCGTGTTCGAGTCTAAAAAAAAAATACAATTGGAAGATTACCTTCATGTCTCAATCTATAGTCATCAAAGTAAATATCTCAAAACAAAAAGGAGCATCTCGGTGATTTTCTTACCGGCGTGATTTCTCCACTTCAAGCACAAGCCCTCGCCTCCTAAAGTAAGCTCGAATTCTTCTCTTGCCCTGAAGGTTGAACTAGAAACGCTTGGTATATACGAAATCTTGTGATGCACTGATGGTTGCTTTCTCTATAATGAGGCAAATTTACTTCTTTGACCCTTACCATTTTTACCAAGACTTCCAAAACAATCCCTTCCTCTTAATCAGCCTCTAGATTTTAAGGATGTTTTCTTGGGTCACTTTTGTGATTGGCCCACGTGGCCACAGATATCGAAGTGAAAAGAACATTTAAGAATGATGAATGACGAGGACCGAACACATCACGTAGTCCTCCACAATTTCTCTTCCTCCATGATTGTCCTTTTCTTGTACCATCAACAGCGACATGTGCTTCTGCTGTGTTCAGAAAATTTTAAAAAAGAAAAAGAAAAGAAAGAGAGAACAATGACTAGTGTATTTCTCATGGTTTTGTTCCTTCATCTACGCGTCGATCGCGAACGCTTCAAATACCAAAAATGAGTTTTGATTGAAAACTGAAACACACATATCGAAGCACATCCATACCCAGTTCAATGGTTTTCTCCGATCTCCTCCACCTCCTCTCCTTCTATCTCTCCACTGCCATTCACGTCCTCAAGAACCTGCTCACATTTCATGACCTTCACAAGACGCCACTTCTTATCGCTCATTGACACATTCCTGTCACAAACGCTCAGTCCAATCCCAAGCTGTCATTGTCGATGAAGAAGAAGATGGTGAATAGAAAAGAAAAAGAAAAAGGAAGAAAAAAAAAAATTCTTGGACGTAAATGCCCAGAGCAAAGCTTGGGACTATTTTGAAACAACTTTTTTTATTCCATACTCTTCTTTCAGACAAAAAGTCCCACTGTGAATTCTCAATTTGAAAAATACTCTCACTTCAAATCTTTATTTGAAAATTTTATGTACATTTTATCACACTAGTCTGCCCAACAATTTACTGGATGCTTAGTGTGATCACTTTCCTTAATTCAAGACTATAAAGTGTTGTGAGAAATATCAAAAAAGTCTCAAACTTGACATAATTCAATCATAATTTCTTTATATATGTCAATTTAATTCTTAGTTTTTTTTATAATTTTATTAATTCAGTACATTCGAAACGGCCGAAACTAATATGGAGGGAGGCCAACCGGCCGTTACAATTTTTTAATAGTATTTTTGAATTTTTATTTTTATTTTTCCTTTTTCCATTTCTTTTCCTTTTTTTCTCTTCTTCCTCCTTTGGATTCTTTTCTCCGCTGTGGCCTGTGAGGCTCACCGGCTACTGGGCGAGGGCCCTCGCCGTCGCCGACGGTCGCCTGGCCTCATTTAACCTCGCCCACGGATTGCGAAGAAAGCAAGAGCAGAACGAGGAAATTCGACCCCAGGACGAGAATCGAACCTTGAAGCAGGGACGCGAGCAGAATTCGAATCACAGGCGGAACCGGAACATTTCCAAGAATGCAACGCGATTTCAGCGAAACGGAAAAAACCACACTTGTACCCACCCACCTGCGAGTCCTTGGAGAACGGTTTGGGAAATTGAGGCGAGGAGCGAGAGATTATGGAAGTGAGAGGAAGCGAGAGAGAGACTCGAGGGGATGGAATGCACTGGAGGAGATCGAGAGAGCTCCGGGTGCTAACCGAGAACAGGAGGAAGAAGACAGAGTGGAGGAGCGAGAGATTCTGGAAGAGAGAGGAAAGGGGACTTCCTCCTCCTTCAAGAGGCCGGCGAGCCTTGCCAGTGGCAAGGCTCCCATCACCCTAGGCAAGGCCATGGCGAGGCTGGCCTCGCCCAGATTTGGGGAGGCCATTGGCGAGGGTGGGTGAGGTCAGGTGAGGGCTTCGTGGCCCCTGCCTAGTGGCCATTGAGCCTTGCTAGAGCCTCACCAGCCAAGAAAATAAGTGAAATAATAAAAAGAGGAAAAAGAAAAGAAAATTTTGAAAAAGATAAAAATCGCAAAATGAAATAAAATATCATTAAAAAACTGTCACAATAACAGTATTGACTGAATGATTTGCATCGTTTGGCATTCACGTCAATGCAAATTGACTCAATTTGGCCGGATTTTACAATTACAAAAAATTTATGACTGAATTAATAAATAAATAAAAATTATATTTGAATCGACACGATTTTAATAACTTTAGAATTTTTTTGGTAACATTTTTCACAAAGCGTTTGAAGTGTTCTTTTATCGAGTGCTCGTATGACACGAAAACAAAGACCACATTCGACATTTGGGATACAAAGAAGTACGAAATAACTTTTAAAGGAGGAGCTCGAGTATCAATTGATAGGGGCCTGCATGGTCTGAGCAAACGGTTCCCACCTTAGAATCACGAACCGCTCACTAAGGACTGATTCTGAAAAATTAGAATCGAAAATCGCCCATTAGTTACACGGTCTGGCTCCTAGGTGGATTCATAGAACCGGTCTCACCAAAGATCAATGAAATATTGCCGATCTAGACTTGCGCCACCAAAAGCCAACAGCCAACATTAAGTGTTACTCAAACAACGATAAGGAGGTCAAAAACGTTCTAGTACCTATATGTGCTCCTTTTAGACCGCTTTTCTCCTTTAGGTAAAACAACCCTCTTGAAGTCTCATGTTTCCCCCATGAAAAATTTCGGATTCGACGCACGCTTTCGAATTTTTATATCACCACCTCAAGTGTAGCTTGCATTGATGGGTTGAATCGAGAGCGAGTTTGAAAAAAATTCACATCGAGTTATGTGGGAAACATACCAATGGCGTGATGGGTGTTTGTTAGAATCTAAAATGGAGAAGCTATTATGCTCGAGCTCAGTCAAATATTTTAGATTTACTAATTTTTAATTTTTTAATATTAAAAATTAATATATTATTATAATATAATCGCCGATACGGGTGGACGGATGGACGGATCCGCCCATGGAACTGGGAATTAGACAATTCCCTTAAGAACCACATGTTCTTGGTGAATTCGGTCTAGTTTCGGACAGTCCGAGCGGGTCCCGATTCCTTTACACACCCCTATCAATTGACAATTGTTAAGTCTGGTTTTAGAGACTTAAGCATGAGTAGGAGAAACCTAGTGCACATGCGAGGCAGGAAATTAAGAAAATCTCACATTGAATAGTTGGAGTGAATAGGATAGGAGCAATTGATAATATTTTATGAGCCCATAAATTTTCCAAAAGAGGTGTGTTTTTTTTTCTTTTGGTGAAGGTAATAATATTAATGAGAATGGACAAAAGTACAAAAGATCGGATCCAAACAAGCACTCTTAACAAAGGAGCAAGAGTGACGGGGATTCGATAAAAAAGCCCGAGGGCGCCAACAAGAAACATAGAAGCTAGGAAGCCAACAAACAAAACGAAACAACAGGAACCCCTACCCTCCCCAACCCTCTAGCCCTCAAAAGCTGAAGGTGAAGAACGGAGATGGAAGGAACCCGCAACTTCAAGAACAAGAGCAAACTGAAACAACAACAAGCTAAGGAGAATTAGCTACAGAGGAGAAGATCATGGGGTCGAATCCCCACCCCCTTTGCAGTCTTTTGTTCCTCGGAGAAGGAAGAACTTCCGTGAATGTGAACGCTTTGTCCTTAACCACCTTGATTAGGTGATTTTAAGGGCAGGGACCACCAAGGATTCACCCCTGAAGATAATCGCATTCCTCTTCTTCCAAATGAGATGGCACAAAGCACCGAAAGAGAATCGAACTATCCTGTGGTAAAAATCCTTCCCCATAAGGAATTTCCTGGCCCAAGTGAGCACCTCTCTCCAACATCTATTCCTCCATGGCAAGTTACATCTGGTAGCCCAAAAGAAGGCCAGTGAGGCAGAGATGCGACACCGGAAGAATAGGTGTTCGATTGAGTCCGGTACTTCACTACAAAAGGCACATAGATTAAAATCAATTCGGCCCTGATTTAACAACATCACCTGAGTGGGAAGACGGTTTTTAGATATAAGCCACATAATAAACTGATGGCGAGGGACTATATCAATATCCCAAATCAAAGGAGCCCAGTCCACCCGATCTCTCTTGATTCTAATGGCATTCCATGCGAATGCGACCGAGAAGGAGGCTGATGGATCGCCACACCAAATAAACTTGTCATTATAAGACTCCAGAGTCAGTAAAGCTACGCCCCATCTGATTAATATCCGAGAGAATGAGTCGCCTAACGGGGTGAGGTGTGTTTATTAGGAGTGTTGACAGCCAAAAATAATTCAAGTCCTTATAAGCCGATATGGTGTTAGTACTGAGTTGTTGGAGTAATCGATAGGTCTAATCACTAATCAATAAGACTAGTGTTATGTTACCAATGAAAGTGTCGCTAGGTGATGATGGACCAAAAGAGTTGCCGACATATGATGGCAAATGATCGATTATGTTATGAAAAGATGTAAAGTGAAGATTGTATAAGAATTTTTTACCAATGATTAAGCTGGATGGGTAGTTGAAATAACCAAGGATTTGTACAAGATTACGAAAAGCCAAGCTTGACTAGTAATGAACACTTACACAATTTATCAATTTCAGTTTATCAATTTATTAATTATATCCTCAATACTTTAAATTAGCTTTTACCTTTATTAAGAGTAAGTGGTCATTATTACGCAAATTCATGGCATCATATCAGTACTGTTGAAAGCACTGTAGCAATATTATTCATAATCATAGCAATATTGTAGCTCACTCTAGCAGTGTAGTAGTTTCCTCTCTCAATCGCCATAGTCAACTTTTTTAGATTTGGCAGAAGTTAAAGGTCATAGACGACTCACGGCTAGTTCATCCTATAAACTTTGGGTCCTTCAACTTTAACCTTTGCTATGAAACCTCCCGATTAAACATACTATTGAGATATCATCTTCCTCACATGGAAAGACAAAAGGCAAATAGAATATCAAGTGATTCGAATGGGCTAGTAAATATTTCCCATATAAGCTCGATTGCAAGGGTAGTTGCGAGTCATGATCCCCTCAATTGCTGTTTGACATTTGAATTCCAACGCAAACATAAGGTCGTCCAATACATTCATTTTGTTTTTCCTGAACTCCATGGATATAGTGATTTGGAGATTACAAGACAGCTAAGGCCAATCCACCATGGAAAATTTGTCGGCCTGCCACACATGAACATCAAAGTTAAGAAAAGATGAGCATTTATCTTTATATAGTCCAACTTCAGGACAAAACCAAAAATTCAGTCGATCCACAATCAGGAAAATGTGACATAAAATTGCAGTAAGAGACAATGTAAATCTATAACCAGGAAACGCCACGCATAGCACATGGCTTCACACATAATACTTAGAGGGGAAAAAGAACCAAAGATGGAAAAAGACAATGATAGCGAAAATACATAAAGGAATATCAAAAGATATGCTAATTTAATGTTTATGTATCTCATTTTTGTTGGTGAAGGAATATGAAGACACATATTTTTGTTTCATAACTCTTTCGAAATAATAGGTAACTTTTTTAGTTGACTTTCTATTGATTTCTATTATTTTAATAATATTTTTATAATTTGTAAAATACATACTAATCAGATTATTTATTGTGAGCATATTGGAGATATAACACTGAAACCCTTTCAAAACCTCATGTAAAAGCTTATTGTATTTTTGACTTCGAAAGTTATTCTCATTGGTTATAAAGTGAGAGGAAATTTGTGAAGTAACATATCGTATCGAATTTTTGCAAAGATCCATTCACCACTAATACAATAATCATATCATTATCAATTTTTCCAATTACTGTTATGTTTATCATATATAATTCTAACAAGCTCCATATATAATAATTAAACCATATGTGATAAACTAAAAATGAATTGACAAGATTACCCCCCACTGTAGAGTCCAAAGACACTTTGTTAGTTGTCTTCGTGATTGGCTCCGGTGGCCACGTCAATCCAAGTGAAAATGTACTCTCCCTGCCCCACTAAATGCAATAATCGATACTTTATGTCAGGGTCAAGGTGTGGATGCTGGAAATTATCTTTTCCTTGGCAACTTTAGTGTTCGTGGTGGAAACCACTTTGTCTCTTGCCCCCAAAAAAAAAAAAAATCAGTCCCTTCCCCTAGATTGGCAAGTGTTCCCGCCCGCAGAGACTTCAAGGATAATTGGTCTTCTGCTTAAAGACATGTTAATGAACACTGAGTTCTTTGGTAAAAAAAAAATCTATAGACATATTTCAAGTTGTTCGTACTGGAAATTAACTTTTGTATGATGCCATCCTTTAAAGTCAAGATGTTGAATAGTTATGCTTTGAAGATGATGGATTAATTGAAATTTTTTACTAAAGCAATACCATTTTTGAAACTCTATGGAAATATCTCTGAAGAAACTTGGATGACTTCTAACGCTTGACATGTGTGTCACGGGCTAGTCCGTGACACATGCAACTTCTAATAAGTTTATGGAAAAGATCAATGTCAGATTCAACTCTTAATCACTATGAGAGGGAAGCGCTAGGCAATTCCTAGGAGGGCGAGGTTTATTTTTTGCTTGCCTTGATTCATGATAGCATGAAGTCATTCAAAATAGGAAACTAGCAAAACACCTAAACCTATAATACTTGTATCAATTCAATTATAAATATTTTAATTTAATCAATGTGTTCTAAACCTTTTTACTATTTGCAGATTTAGTCATTTTGGCAAAATTTTAATCAGAAATTGCTTACAAAGCAGTTTTGTTAGTGTCGGTTGCTCTACGTGGCATGGCCAACACTAGCATAAATAACTTTTATAATTTTTTATTATTTATGTATTTCTTGAATTTTTTTATTTTTTTATTTTTTAATATGTGGAATGAATGATGGAGTTGTGTGGTGCTTCTTGTCCATTATTTTTATTTTTCTTAGAACTTCGCTTCACAGAATTTGGAACTCTGTTGAATCTCCACTTCGTGTACTTTGTGAGCGAGGTAAGGAACATCGGAGCGACCCGTTGCTCTTCACGCAATTTCTTTTTATTTAGGATTTTGGCACATCTTTAGGTTAATTTAATAGATTTTGATCAAAATTTTAAGGGAAAATTCCAAATAAGGACCTAAAGTGAATCTATTTTCTCAAATAAGGACCCAAAGTGAACTTTGTGTCATATAAGGACCTGAAGTTGACCCATTGTTTCAAATAAGGACTCGAAGTGAATTTTGTGTTAAATAAAAACCCGAAGTGATCAAGTTAATTTCTATTGAGGACCTTAGTTCGCCGGCAGACATTTTTCAGTGATTAAAATATGGGCAATTTTGTCGAAATTTGTGATTGGAAAAAAAAGGAAAAATTCTAAATTAATTAAGTTTAGGTTATTCATTTAGATGTTTATGTTTTCTTCTTTCTTCTCTCCCGTTGCTCCTCAACCAAATCACCGCCTGGTCATCATTGTGACTTGATTCTCGTCGCTCCTCACCTTGCTCGACCGGTGGAGAATTTGGGTTTCTACAAACAAAGAAAGAAGCATATGGTTTTTTTCTTGTTTTTGAATTCGTGCCTCAACCAGCGGAGAATTTGGGTCTTCGACTTTGCAGAGGATGGGTACAAGGAATGGGAGAACTTCGGTCTTTGACTTTGCAGAGGATGGGTACAAGGAAAGGGGAGACCATAGAAAACCTAGGGTTTTTTTTTTGTTTTTGTTTTAGGATTTGTTAATTTTCTCTATTTTTTTTGGGACAAAATTGCCCAAACTTCGGTCGTCGGAAATGTCACATGCTTGATTCAACTTCAGGCAAATATTTGGCTGAGCAGCAAGCTCAAGTTCTTATTTGGAATTGATTCAACCACTTCGGGTCCTTATTTGAAACAATTGGTCTACTTTTGGCCTTTATCTGACACAAAGTTCATTTCGGGTCATTATTTGAGAAATTCGGTCAACTTTGGGTCCTTATTTGGAATTTTCCCTTATATTTGTCTTTTGTTAAAACGGATTGTCCCCTTTAAATTTCTCTCACATGTCAACGTTACAAATCCTACTTGTGTCATTAAATTTGTCCCTGATTTTGTACATGTGATAAAGAAAATTAATTTCTCACTAAAAATTAGGAGATGCGTCTACATCCATGCTCATCCCTCGTGGTAATACTTATTGAGATAACTTGAGCTTATGGATGATTCGCTAAGATCCAGATAATATTACCTAGAACTCAACCATACTTACTATAACCTCTTGTTCATGAAGAAGATAAGCATTTTATTCTTTTAGTTAGACAAGTTTTTAACTGTAACTAGATATGTACCAATCTATATTAGAATATCGAGGATGATGCCTTGATTTAGAAAAGGAGGACAAAATATGTTGAATAGAATAATCAAGTTGAACTTTGGCCTATAATTTCCAGCTTTTGCTTTAACATCAGTTATGACATGAGACTGTGAGATAGATGGAGTCTTGATGAATTGGGCCTTTTCTAGGTAGATAATTTAGTAGTAAATACAAGCATTAAGTTATGATAACATGGCATCATCCACATTGATTTTTACATGCATGTTATGTTAAAAATTTGTAATCCACCGACCAAAGATATGGTCCGAGAAAGTTTCCTCCAATTAAGGATGGGAAAATTATAGCCCATTGCATAAAATACGACAAATCTTATTTTTACTCTTTTGTTATTAAATTGATGAAGTTTTTTCAGCATGTGTTTGCATAGGTCTCTCTCTCTCTCTCTCTCTCTCTCTCCATATTATTTTTTTGGTCAAAAGAAATTTGTATTCATTAATCAAAAGGATACAGAAGTACATAATTTTCATGACAAAGCAAATCGAAACAGAACATGAATACTGAAAAACGAAGCTAAATCCAGAATACAAGGAGGATCGACAGAGCACTAGCAAAGTTAAACATAAACTTGTTTCACATGAACGGATCTATCAAACAAATCTATGGTTGACCACTGGATCTTGTGTTTTTTTCAATAATAAGCACACACCTGAAATTTCCTCTTTCAATAATTACGGGGTTACCAGTTGGCAGTGCATGCCTAGATTCGGCTTCCTCTACATTGTCATTGTATGGAGACAACCAGAATATGTTAAACAAACATAGATCTAACATGTGAATGAGCAAATCTTCATAATTCAATGAGACACTAAAACTCCTACAATTATCATTGAGACTACAGGTAGAGAACCCATACACAAATGGAGCATAGGTGCATCGAATCCACAAAAGCCTATTTATTAAACTCATATATTAAGATCGGGAGAGGATAATACCGAAATCTAGAACTAGATTGGGATAGTTCAAATTCTCAAATCAAGAACTAGATCGAGAGAAGAGAGCTCCCAAATCTAAATTAGGAGAGAAGAAAAAAAAAAGAAAATAACAATAAAATGCAAACAAATCAATAAAAGAGAGAGTGGAGGTGAGATTAGCTCAAACCCTACCCCATGGTTGAAAGTTGAAGAAGACGTTGGGAAAAGAGTCTCTTCATATGTTTGAACCGTTAACTTTTTGTGTGGATCCCCCGCTTGGGAAAAGGAGGAAGCGGATCTAGAGCAACGACATCCAAATTTCCATTTGCATAATCTATATATACACTTGCACTTATCTTCAAATAAGCCAAATAAAATTTTTGATAAATTAAGAGTATGGTCATCCATAAAAATGGATAAATATAAGAATCAAAGGTGACCATCTTAATTAAAGATTTTCACATACCCATTTTTCAAAAAAAAACTGATGACTTTTAGTCCAACATTCCGGTCTCTAATTATAGGGAATTTTTTGAAAATGGTATAGGAAGTTAAATAGGAGTGAGGGCCAGTGTGCAATTCTACTGGTTCAACCAGCAATTTCTTCTCTCTTATGGTAGAATTGATTTTGCCACTTGTGCCTTTTGTAATGAAGTCCCTTACTCCATTGAGCACTTGTTTTTTGAGTGCCACGTGTCGGCTTCCATCGCTTATTTTTGGGCTACTCGTTGTAATCTCCCTTGGCATCCTAGGCCTTGGAAAGATAACCTCTTATGGGCTGTGTCGTTCCTCAAGGGCAAAGACTTTTATCACAGCATAGCTCGCCGCTCCTTTGCAGCTATGTGTTATATCATCTGGAAGAAAAGGAATGCTATTATCTTTCGTGGAGAATCGGTGGTTCTTGCTGCAATGAAGAATCATATAATCAAGAATGTCAAAGATAAAGCTGCCACTTTCTCTATTGTTCCTGCCACCCCGAGGAATAGAAGGCTTCAGAGAAGCTGGGGCTTCGACCTTGCCATATTTGATGTTCGTGAGGAAAATGCTTAACCTCCCTGATTATGATCTCCCTTGCTCCGATCCGGTGCGGTGCTGACGACTGTGGCTTTCTTTTGGCGGCTAATGGTCTTCTTTTGTACTAGCACTCTCATGCTTCTTGTTGACCTTTCGGTCCTTCCTTTTGGTTGTTGTTCTTTCTATTCACTCTTGCTTGATTCAGCTCCCTTCCACTCTCTTTCTTTTGTTGAGAGTGCATAGGAGCCGTTTCTTCTTCCTTGTAATTTTGTTCAAAGCTATAATACCTTTTACCTTTACCAAAAAAAAAGAAAAAGAATGAAGTAAGAAAAATAAACAATATATGTAATGATAATTTTGAAAATCTTATATGTGAATTCACATGTTGGTAATCTGCAATGAGTATAAATCTTTTTTTTTTTTTTATCAATTGTAATTGGCTGAATTGTCTAGATGAAAGTGAGTAGAGACTTTCTAATTTATCAAATTTACGTATTATTTTTAAGTCACAAATTAAGCTACCAATAAGAAGACCGAAAATTGTGTTTTTAGATAAGTTGTTGAAAGTTTACTTTAAACGAAGAAGAATAAGGAAAAAGATACCAACATTTGTTCTAACTGAGTCTTACTTGGTTGAGTTGAACCAAAATCCAAACCAAGATATCGCACGTATGTCGGTGATTAGTGTCTCTTACTCTACATATAATATCAGTCAATCAAATAACAAGTGAGAGAAAAGCATGTTGAAGCGATTGGTCTAGATGTCATTAGATCATTATCAAAGAAAATATAATCATCATTTAATCGCTAAAACTCCTTTCGTAATTTAAGATCTCATTTAGATTCGAAATTTGGATTACTTTGACTATGAATGGAAAGTGCTCTTAACTCCTTGTCATGCTCTCTCTCTCTCTCTCTCTCTCTCTCTCTCTCTCTCTCTCTCTCCAAATGCTAGTAGAAATCTCATTTCGCAAAGAGAGAAGTCTGATTTACGGTAATAACCCAAACATTGTAATCTGGTATAGACCTTAATAAATGAATCCCAATCATTTATTCAAATTTTCAAATCATGAAAAGCGGGCCAAAGAGCTCAGTGAATGAATAATTCAGTAAAAGATGCTAAGAGTACTCACAATGATAAGACGATCGGTTGCTAAATCTCTTTATGTGGATTCCCCTCTAGCATTTCATTCCAGACGCTCTGTCATAATGGAAGGGGATCTCCCGTGATTGGCGTGGTGTGCTTATCTCAAGACAAGCGAAGCGGATATGCGGTTCGGCTTTCCTCTTCAAGCACAAGCCCTTCCTGCCTTAAACAAGCTTTACTTTTTCTCTTGCCCCATAAGATGAACCAGATGCTCTCGGGAAATACGAAATCTTGCGGTGGATTGCATTTCTTTATATGAGGCAAATTTACTTCTTTAATCCTCACCCTTTGTCCAAACACCACCAAAAAAATTCCTTCCTCTAAATTGGCAAGAAGAATACCCCTCCTGTACACTTCAAAACATTTTGTTAGTTCTCTTTGGAATTGGTTCAGGGCCACGCAAATCAAAGTGAAAGGGGTATTTAATAATGAGGACAGAATTCACTGACGTGGTTTTGTCCAACTTGCCCAAATAAATAATTGCAAGTGAACATAGGACAAAGACAAACAAAATAAGGCGATAAAATATCACGACTTGATCACACAACTTTAATTTGCTTTTACTATGGTTAAATCACCACTTTAAACACTTTGCATAACTTTATTTTGCTTTTCGCCGTGGTTAAATCACCACTTTCTCAACACATAACTTTAATACCGGTCTCACGTCCTCACCTCAATCGACCGCCCAGCCACTAGGCCGTGTGCCTTGTGTAAAACAAAAATTCTTGGACAACTCTCTTGACTAACTTTGTGCGGAAAATTTAGGGATTCTAGAACTATCAATGCCGTACTATTTTTGATACATTCAATGTCGCTCCGATATTACTTTTTGACCAATGTAATCCTTAAACTATATGCCTTTTTTACTAAGGCAAGTCCTTCCATTGTAATTGCAAATTGAAATGCTATTGTCTTTGCCATTGGTGCCACATGAAAGATGAACGAATGAATTAGAGATGAGACAGAATTTTTTTGTTGACTTGGATAAAATTATTAGAAAACTAAAAAAATCGCAAAGAGAGAGAGAGAGAGAGAGAGAGGAGTCAGCCATCCATATCTTAGTTATTATCACTAAATATTGCAAGGTATATTAGTTGCTAATTTAATATTTATGTATCTCATTTTAGTTGGTGAAGCAATATCAAGACACAAAACACGTGTTTTTGTTTTATAACAATTTTGCAATCATGGGCAACTTTTTTCGTTGAATTTTTTTATTTCTATAATTTTAATATTTTTTTAATTTTGAAATACGTGCTAATTAGATTATTTATTGTAATAAATTTTAAGATATAATACCAAAACCCTTTCAAAAACTCATTTATAAGCTGACTGTGTTTCTTACATCAAAATTTATTCTCACCAGTTATAAAGAAAGGAATTCTCTTCATCAGCAATAAAGTGATAGGAAATATGTGAAGTCCTAAAACTTTCACCTATTTACATGTTGCATCAAATATGTTGCAAAGATCCAATTATTGCTAATACGATAATCATATCATTATTTTCTAATTAATGTTATGTTTATCATATAAAATTTTGACAAGCGCCTAATAAAATAATTAACCCATATGTGATAAACTAAATTTGAACTGGCAAGAATATCCCACACCGTAGACTCTGAAGATACTATGTTATTTGTCTTTGTTATTGCATTGGCCCTGCCCCACTAAATGAAATAAACGACACTCAGTGTCGGAGTCAAGGTTTTGACAGTGGAAATTATCATCTCCTTTATGTGGCAACTTTTGCAAGGCAAGGCACTCGTGGTGGAAACCAGATTTTCACTCTTGCCCCGAAGGTTAAATTAGATGTGCTCAGGACATACGAAATCTTGTAATGAATTACGTTTCTCCAACGAGTCAAATTTACTTTCTTTAACCCTCACCTTTTGTCCCGGCAAATCAATCCCTTCCTCTAGATTGGCAAGAATACCCTCCTCCAAACACTTCAAGGATAATTGGTCTTTTGCTAATAGATGTTTTAACCAACGCTTAAGTTTTTGGCCAAAAAATTGTCGATGCTAATTATGGAGTCAAGTTGTTCCTAATAAAAATCAACTTTTGCACGATGCTATTCTTTAAGAGCTGGTACATATCTCCTTTACTAGTAACTTTTACAAGATGTTGAATAGTTAAGCTTTGAAAACGATGGATTGATCGAGAATTTTTTATAAAGCTGTGTTGTGTTTGAAATTTTGTGGAAATATTTTGGAAGAAGCTTTGATTACCTTTGACGATTGACTTGTGTGTCACTAGTCGACCCGTGACACATGCGTCTTTTTATAAGTTGATGGGTAAGGTTTATGTCGATTTGACTCTCAGTCACTGTGAGAGGGAAGAGCTAAGCAATTTGTAGGAGCATGAGATTTACATGTTGCCTCAATTCATGTTGGCATGAAGTCATTTATAACAGGAAACTAACAAAAACGAAAAATTTCTCAACTTATTATACTTATGTCAATTCAATCCTAAAATTTTCAATTTAGCCAATATTCCAAACGTTTTAATCATTTACTAATTTAGTTATTCCGACCGATTTTGATAGGGATCCGCTAATAGGGATAATTTTACAATTTACAATTTTTAATTTTTATTATTATTTCTTTTTTAATATGTGAAATGAAGAATGGAGTTGCGTGGGTGCTTCTTGTACAATCTTTTATTTTTCTCCACCCTTAGCTTCACATAAATTCGCACTCAGTCGAATCTCTAATTTGGGTTGTTTGTGAGCGAGGCAAGGAACCTTGGAGCCATCCGTTGGTCTTTATGCAATTTCTTTTTATTTATTTTTTTGGCACATGGTTAGATTGATTTAATAGATTTTGATCAAAATTTTAATTTTTCTTTTGATTTTCTCTTTCAATATTCTATCAAATGTCATCTTTACAAATCCTACTTGGATAAATATCATTAAATTTGTCCCTGATTTTGTACATGTGATAAGAACATTGATTTCTCACTAAAGAATTAGGAGATATTTCTGCGACCATGCTCATCCCATATTTCACGATAGACAACATTAAAGAAGTGAGGTACTACTTATCAAGATAACTTCAGATTATAGATGATTTGTTATGATTCGGATGACATTACCTAGAGCTCAACGATGCTTACTATAATCTCTTGTTCACAAAAAAGATAAGTAATTTATTTTTTTAGTTAAATAAGTTTTTAATTATAATTGGATAAGTATTGCTCTATATTAGAATATCGAGGATGATGCCTCGATTTACAAAAGGATGACAAAATATGTTGTATAGAATAATCAAGCTGAAAGTTTGGCTATAATTTCCAGCATTTGTTTTATCATTAGTTATCACGTGTGATTGTGAGATAGCTGTAGTCTTGACCAGTTGGGCCCTTTCTAGTTAGATAACATAGTAAGAAATACAAGCATTAAGTTAGGATAACATGGACATCATTCACATTTATCTTTACATGTGAGTGATGTCCATAATTTATAATCCACCAATTAAAGGCATGACCTGAGAAAGTTTCCTTCAAATAAGGAGGGTTAAAATAATAGCTTGTTATATAAGATATGGTAATTTTTTCTTTTACTCTTTGTTATCAAATGGAGGAAGTTTTTTTAGCATGTGTCTGCATAGGACTCTCTCTCCCTCCCTCTCTCCCTCCATATGTTTGAACGTTAATTTTTTTATGGATCCTCGTTTGGGAAAAGGAGGAAGTGGATTTAGAGCAACGATATCCAAATTCCCATTGGGAAAATCTATGCATACACTTGCTCTTTGTCGATGATATCCAATACCCGTTGGTTTAATTTATATATACACTTGCGCTTCTTTTCAAATAAACAAGATGTAATTTTAATAAATTAAGAGCACAGTCATCCATTAAAAATGAATAGATATATGAATCAAAGGTGCGAGCATTAATTAAAGACTTCCACATACCCATCTTTCAAGAAAAACTAATGACTTTTAGTCCACTCTTCCGGTCTCCAATTTAGGCGATGTTTTAAAAATAGTACCAGAGGTTGAATCGAAGTGAGGGCTAGTGTTGCCATTCCACCAATTCAACCAATCCGACCTTTATGACAACCATTTGAACATAAAGAATGAAATAAAATAAAAATCATATATGAAATGATCATTTTAAAAATACTAAGTGTGATTTCACATTTAGGTGATCAGCAATGAGTAAAAATAAAAATAAAAAATAAAAAAATTCCTATCAATTGTAATAGGCTGAATTGTGGGCAGAGACTTGCTAGTTTCTCAATTGTGCCTATTATTTTAAGTTGTAAATTATGCTACCGAGAGAGGGGGTGAACGTGAAACAAGAGCTGACTTCACGTATAATGACACAAGCACAGATGGATTCGGTCATTTTCGACTTGGTGAAGGGGACAACTGCATCATCGTTATTCGTTCTCGATGGCGTGGAAAGAGGTGGCACTTCATTTTCTATTTCATTTATTTTCATCGACAATGCTATTGCGACTTGGAAATAGCAAGTTACTAACAAGAGCACTGGGGCCTAGTGGCCATGGTGGGTTGCAGTGTATTTTGAAGTTTTGACACCATAGGCAGGGCAAATCTCATTAAACTCATGTATTTTTATCAAAGGAATAAAAATAAACTATTCAAATATCCCCTATAAGGCAAAAATTAAACAAAAATGACCAGAACATCTTTTTCAACGAGATTATGTGGCCAACAACGCTTTGTTGATGAGCTTACATGACCTTTTTTATTATTGAAAAATTTAAAAAGAAATAAAATTAATGATTTTAAATTCAAAAGAAAATTATTTTTATCAAAGAGAAAAGAAAAAACAAACAAATGTCACATTTTCCTTCTTTTTCTTCCTTTCAATTTGTAGAGAGAAATCATCTTGCATATGCCAACTTGGTTGCTTTATAAAGGCGTGTAGAAGTATGTGATCCCTCTGTTAAAAAAAAAAGAGTATGCGATCCCCTCAGCCTTTTCCACGTAAGACTAACTTCTACGATAGGTTGAATAAGACAAGAATCTACCATTCTCACAAGACCCTAGGGTTCATAGCGATACAGGCTCATGAATATGGACAACTAGCAGGGACGGTTGGCAAAGCTTGGTGATGTTGATCCCAAAAAATGATTCAAGAGGATTTGACATTACCGTACTTAGTGTGCTTTTATTTTTGTCGGCCATTACAATTGGCTACAGTGATTTGCATTTTTGTCATTTTTCTATCAGTGAGAAAATGCTCATGAATGTGGACAATTGGCAAGATGGTTGGTAGTAAAGCTTTAATGATGTTGATCCCCGAAAAGTGACTCGAGGATTTGACATTACTACATGTGTTTTTATTTTTGTGGGCCATTACATTTTGCTACAGTGATTTGCGTTATTGTACTTTTTCATTGATCAAAAACTGCTCATGGATATGGACAATTGACAGCGATAGTTGGCAGGGCTCGGTGACGTTGATCCTTAGGAAAATTGTTAGGCATAAATACGTTAGACAGCTATGACTCGATTGGTGAAACGTGGAAAAGGCCCGTATCAATAATAATTATGATTTTATATGGACAATTCTTCAATATTTTGTTCATTTACAACAAAATATTTTCTTTGTGCGGTGCTCATTTTGTATGGGCTTTTAGTTTGATGTTTCTATTCAGCAGGCGTGATTATTGGCAAAATTTAAGGAATGATGGAAGGAATAAAAAAAGAAATAAAAAAAGAGGGAATTAGAAAATATGTCTATGTATACAATTCAAATGTCAAATAGATCTTTAAAAGCATTAAATCAAAAAAAAAAAACTAAGATTATTCGATACTTTTTATTCTTCTTTTTCTTTATAAAAAAAAATCATTTGTATTCTCAAAACTCAAGTTGAGTAACTCGGAAATATGAAATAGCTCAAAAGAAAACTGTTATGTATTTGATTTTTTGAGTGGTCTCTAACCCCTTTTTCTTTATCGCATTTAGAATATATTTGGACTCATTATTCTTGATCTGGTTGTTGAGACAATTAAAAATATATATTTCAAAATGGGAATGGGTTAGGGTTATGAACTTACAATAATGATTCAAGAGGATTTGACATTATTATAATTAGTGTGTTTTTATTTTTGTCGGCCATTATATTTTGCTGTAGTGATTTGCATTATTGTCCTTTTTATGTTGACCAAAAAATTTCCGAAGCCTAAGACTCATGATATATGTTAATGATGCATGGAGACTACAAGCATATTTTTCTCGGATTGTTATTAGTCCTTATCACTTCCCTTTTATGGTGTCAGTGCCAACTTTATCAATATCCTACTAAGGTTATAATTCTACATCACATCAGTGCTACAGGAAAGGAAACAACAACCTCTTGGCCGAAGTGAAAAAGAGGAACGATTGGAGGAAAAAAAGTTTATGAATCGGAAACCTACAACATAGAGCATTGGTTTGATGGTTTCAGAAGATACAGAGGAGATGCACTTCATATTTGAATCCACAAGGTTAGGGTTAGGGTGGCCGGTCAGAGAGGCGAGAGAATGGTGAGCGATTGATCGTTGGAGTTGTAATTAGGGTCAAGACTCAAGAGATTGGTCGATGGCTTTTCTGCCCTTCCTCTAGATAGGCATCAAAGATATTTTCTTAGTTCTCCGTTGTAATTGGACAACGGCCATGCAAATCAAAGTGGAGGCAATTCAGAAATGCTAAGGACGGAACCCTCCGCTGTGATTCTGTCCATCTTGTCTGGATCGTCTGGATCAATAATTGCAGATGACCAGGACTTTTTCACTCTTTAACAAAATATTAGGGGCTCAAACACAACCAAATTAAAAAAAAAAAATCAAATTAAAAGATTTATGTTAATTCATTCTTAAACTAGATTCATATCTGGCGGAGGATTATGTTATAATTAGCACCTGTCACTTTCAATTACAATTCTCTGTTATAAAAAAAATTATACATAATAATTAGTTATGAATCCAAGCCAAAATCACCAATAAAATATGAGTCAAGTTATAAAAGCCCTCTAAAGATTTGAGAAAATTGCCCCCATGAATCTTACCCGCTCATCAAAGAGTAGGGCTCTCATGTCATCTTATTAATGGGAAGTATAAACTGCACTCCAACATGAAAGAGACTAGTGTTTCTTTTTGTAAGCCATGATTTATATATAATAAATAAAATCATTCATTAATGACTTTATGGTCCAAGATTTCTACTCATATTGTAGTAGATAAAAACCTATATAATCGGACCTTCTAGAGTCATGGGAAGCTTCTGTAACTTAATCTGGCCTATTTCACAAGTTTTAAATCGTTTGTGCGCTTAGTTCGATTGCTTTCCTTAAATCCCTCCTCCCCCCAAAAAAAAGAAAGCTTGAAAGTCTGCAATACAAATCAATCTTCCGCCCATTGTGTGATCACTTCTCTTAATTTTATTTTTTTTAATTCTTGATGGTTTTTGTTACAATGCGCACAGTCAACGTGGTGACAAACCAAGTCAATGATCAATTTTTTTCATTCTTCCCGTCTTGCCAACTTTTAATGAGTTTCAATAAGCATTTTTCAATTCAAAATGGATTTGAGTGATCTGAGCTGTGTGGATCATGCAAATCACCAGCTAAAATGATCCTGTCCATAGTGAACTGAGTTCACACAAAACTCTGTTGAATTCTGCAAGTAAAGTATGATGGACATGACTATAGGCAAATGCTTTTAAGCCTAGATGTTCGATGGTCTCCTGACTGATTGCTACCGAATCTTAAAAAATTTCTCATAGTGCAAAATTAGTAGCACCCGTTAAAAAATTATTGACTCGCCGGAAAATTACCATCACATGGTATTACCCTGTGCTCTTTAAGAAGAGATTATACAAGAATACCCCCCCTGAGACAAAAACACAGTCATGAATGATTGCCCAACTTGCCGAGATAAATAATTGCATATCATACAGAGACAAACCAAACAATGCGACAAAAATCAGAGAAATTTGATTGAAAGACATACGGTCCCAAATTGGTCTTTTGCTAATGCATGTTCTCACGTAATTGGTCTTTTGGTGGGAAATATATTAAAAAGTATTCTAAATTTATTACATTGATATTATTTCGATTAAAAATCTTTTAACTGAATTGGTTTAATTTTATATATTTTCATATTGATATTATTTGAGTCAATCCGATTAATTTAAGTCGGAAATTACTTGTATAGATGTCGACCGTCCTATAGAGGATAATTCTTCAATAGAGGAAGAAACAAGTTTAGAGCAAAAATATCCAAAACCCCATTATATGCTTACACTACACCTTGAATAAAGTTAATGAATTTTTTATAAATTAAGAGAGAGCTCATACAGAAAATGGCACCAATACATGAATCGAAGTTGAGGGCCACTTGTAAAGATTTTCACATGCCCTCCTTTCAACGAAAGAACAGGTAAATTAGAATTGACTAAATTGATCACTCAAGTCTTCGGTCGAGGGTAATGTTTCGAGAACCAACTAAGGTGGTATGTGATTCCAGTAGATCCAACTGTTTGAGCCGATCTGGTTTGAATAAAAAGAATGTACTAAGAAAAAGAAGCAACATGATGACGATTTTAAAAAAGTCACATTTGAAGAATTCATAAGCTTCGTAGGATGTGAGGTGCTGTGTAATGGGTAAAATTGAAATGTGTCCGTTTCTATTTTTTGAGAAGCGAAGCAAAGATGAAATTATCATAAGAGGATCGTGTTTGAGAAGAAAATCAAATTGTGTTCGAGTTTCGAAAAGCAGTACAATAGGATGGAACTCATAGCGCGATCCTGTTCACCTTGTCCCAGAAGAAATAAATTGCAGGTGACCCCGGGCAAAGACAAAACAAAACGAAGGTGCAAGGCAGGTGATGGGTTATCGCGTTTGATAACGAGTTATCGTGGAGCGGATCAAAGCTGTGTCCGAATTCCGAAGGGGCAGAACGTTCGGATGAATCACATGTGCTTGTCGCACACGAAATGTTAAAGAAGGGTAAATTTACCTCTTTAACCATCCCCTTTTCCATTCCCTTCCCGTTAGTCGGCAAGAATACCCCCAGGCGCGTCGTAGACTTTGAGGATATATTGTCTTAGTTCGTTTGTAAATGGGCCACGTGGCCACACAGATCGAGGAAGTGAAAAGATATTTCGAAATGGCATCTGGCGAGGACAGAACTCATCACGTGGTTCTGTTCACCTAGTCTAGTCTAGATAAATAATTGCAACTGCTGCAACAAAAACAAACAAAACACGCCAACCACCCGTCGTGATGGCTCCGTTGGTAAGCTCCATGACTTCATGCTAAAGATCTAGAATTCGAAGCCCTTACAACACAAATTATAAGGAGGTAGATATTCGAGATACGTAGGTGGTGGTTTTCTACATGCTTCTCCATAATTTACTTATGCAGTTATTGACTGTACGGGTTCCTAAATCACAAAAAAAAAAAGCCAACGATGATGGTGTGGGCGTGGGTCCCATGAAGCGTGATGCTTTCCTCAAAGGATGAGCTCCCCGTAAGATTCCCTTTTCTCTCCAACGAATGCATGGAAAGAGACCAACGATTTTTTTTCTTAAGCCACGATTCAAAGTAATATATTATCTAAAGGACTTAAGTAATAATTTCTTCATCGCCACGTGCATCTTCCCATACTAATGCGCACACCAGAATGAATATACATATATATATATATATCTTAATTACTTTATTTTATTTATGTATCTTTCGTTGTTGTTGTATTATGATACCCCACAAATACAATTTCCCAAGGGCCTTATTTTTGGATCCGTGTTCTAAAATGTGATAGAAGTATCTTGCATTTTATGGTTGGTGGTTCACAGTTTAAGAACATGAGGATAGGACAGCAATTTAAACATGTAGAATTTGGAAATTGCAAAATTAGTGTATAAGGTTCTTAAAAGTCGAACAAATCTGCATTGTAATCTATCCAGCGTCAAATGAGGAAATTTTTTAATTTCTCAAAACATTTTGAAAGTATATGTAATACCAGTGCACTCACAAGAGAAGAATGGACAATAATGTGCTCTCTTTATATATAAGGAATCTTTTAGAAAGCTCTCTTAAATAAAACTCATGCGTAAAAACTTAGAGAAAATGTGATCATCAGTGGTTGTCATTTTCAATTTGTTCAATATCCCCTATTTATTCCATCTTTTTATAAGCTCAGCTCTAAATTTTTGCAAAGATACCCAAACACCCCCGGGTTCCTCCTAGGCTTCAAGGATATTTTTGTAACTGGACCACGTGGCCGCTCAAATCAAAGTTGAGGTTATGTACGAATTGTGAGGACGTAACTCTTCACTTCATTCTTGTCCAACTTGTCCGACAAATAATTGCGAGTGACCCTCAGACCAAGACGAACGAAACAAGGCAGCAACTTGTCCCGAAAATCAAGATGTTTTCCTCAAACATCATCAACCTAATTTCAATGGATGACAATTATTTATTTTTATATTTTCAAAAATAGATTTGAAACAGAAAATTATTTGATAATATAATTTTTATTTCAAAATAATTTTTTTAACAAAATAAGTTTGAAACAGAAAACAAGTAAAAAATAAAAAAAATAAAAATCCTTTTTCTTACTCATCAGCCTCATCACTAACCGGCCGCTCATCTGACGTCGACTGGCTGGCCGCTCACTCAAAACGATTGAGAATGAAAATTTTATATCGTTATTAAATCTGTAATTTTTATTTGGAAATTCGTTCTATTTTCAAAAAATTGAAAAAATCGATTTCTAACGGAATAATTACTATTCACGATTCAAGCAATTTCGCTCTTTTAAGTACAAGCTCTTTTGCACTCGAACCAAAGCTTTGCATTTTCTCTTGTTCCGATGGACGAACCAGATGTCGCTGTACACTCGTACTGACGAAATCTTGTGGTGGTCGCGTATCTTTAATGAGGCGATTTTACTCTTTCAACGGTCACATCAAACAAGTCCTTCCTCTTGTAATTGGACCGATGTGACTACACAAATTAAAGTGGAGAATATTCAAGGACGGAACTGATTCTGTCCCAACTTGTCCAGGATCAATAATTGCGATTCACCAAGACTTTTTCCTCTTATAAAATGTGTGGAAAGAGAGTAACGTTTCTTTTCCTAAGCTACGACTCGTACACAGTAGAAGAAAACCTTTTATTAATTACTCTATGGTCAAAATTTTTCTAGCGATATTGTGAGGCCTAATACCATAAAATAAAATAAAATCGAGTCTACTTATTCTATAGAGTGGACGACTGACTTATCACGGCTTGAGTATTTACTCTGTCCATTGCGAATAAGATTCAAGTTTGGCGACTTGTAGACTCTCCAATTGTTCAAAGTTCTAACTCATCAATTCAATCCTCTCTCATTTTAATTTGGTCTTTTTAGTTATTTTTTAGTCAATTGCTCTTGTAAGATTTTTCAAAACACTTCAAATTCTTCTTATGGGAGAGTATTTCTCATAGCACTAGACAAAGCTAGCACAGGATTACTAAGTTATTAAGTGCCTTTGGCTCAATAGTCAATGTACCTATTCTAATGATGGATACTTTTACTCAGTTGATTGCTTCACTTTATTGTCTCACACCAGTACAATCGCAAAATTTTCTGTTAAACATGCTTAATATGCCTCTTTAGAATAGTAGGTAGCACGAGCATCATTGTGATATTGTTATTGGCAATAATATTTCCCCAGCGATCTTTGAAAATGAAATAGAAAGTTGGGAAGTCCACATCTTCATTATGGAGGCATGTCGATGATCCAAGCTACCACTCTTTTTAGCTCTTTTTAAATATTAATTATCTAATGAAGTAAGTCCACATCTTCCTTTGATCTCCTCCCTAAATGAAGAGAAATGGGCCTTTTGACCATTTAACCAAAAAACTAAGATATTTTCTCGGGACAAACCAATCGAATTCAATTCGATATCAGTTAGAACTCAAAGTTTGACCAACAGATTCAAAGATATAATGAATGATTAAATTTTTTTTAGTGGAAAGCCAAAAATGAATATCAAAAGATATGAAATGACTAAAAATGATTGACACACTTTTATAGGTACATTGTGATATGTTATGTTATCGCAAGCTTATCGACGGGCTAGAAAAGACAATTTAGAAGTAATGTTGAGTTGAGGACCAACGATGATCAATCGGCATGGATTCCCCCAATTCTTTATCTCACGTAGCATTGGAAAATTTATTTTAATTCGATTAACCTATGAAAATCTTATATGAGAGAGTGGCCACTAGCCTATTCAAGTTGACTAGAAATAAAGTGAATATGCGAAAATAACTCACTTTCTATGCAACCAAAGATATAGGGTCAGGGCTTTACCAAAAAACTAAGATATAGGGTCAGGGACTTAATTAATTAGTGCCTTTTTGATACTTGGACTTCATTATTTGTCAACTAAAGTGTTTGCAAAATCTTTTTACCAAATTATCAAGCCTAAGGTTTTCGCCCACCAAGTGTCCATGCAATATTTTTGTATTTATGAAGCTTCTAAAATGTAATCTAACCTTTCATCTAATACAAGCAAATCATAAATCAATAAATAAATAAATAAAAGAACTACAATCAATTCATTAAAGATAGTAATGATAGATCAAGTAAAAAGTAAAGTGTAGTAAATTAATTTGATACAGGTTGGGCAAAGAATATAATATGGCTTTGTTATTTAGCTTGAGGACAATAACCTCAATGAGCGTAATTCAAATCGAATTCCAATGCTCTAAGAAACTAATTTTCCTAAATCTAAACTAGAACTTATAAAAGACCATGGAATTTCCTAACTATTTGTGTACTAATTAAATGAAACTAAACTAAATCTAATATTGAAATCTAATAACCTAATCAAGACCTATTTTTCTAATTATTTTTCAATTTTTTATTTTTATACTTGCCGAAAATGGAAGTCGGGGCCGGGCCCAGGGCCCAGTCCAAATGTGGGCCAACACTGAAATTCGCGGGTCCAGTCCATAGACACAGATATCAATCTCATCCCATAGCTATTTAAACTAAGTCAAGCCCAAACCTATCTAAACTATGTCAAGCCCAGACCTTCTAAGACCCAACTGAAGCCCATTGCACTAAAACCACTCCAAACCATTTTCCATCAAAACCAATATCGACTTCGAGCCCATTTTCAATTATCACCTCGCCTTTTTTTTTTTTTTTTTTAATCCGTCATTTTCCATCGTCTTCCCCGTATGCCCAATCCAACGTTCTTAGAATTCAGATTATGTCGATGTCAATCATCAAGCCCTTACATAACCGAAAGAAAAACTTCGCTTTTGATCACAACCACCATCATTCGTTAAGCATCCGCCACACATGAGCACAAGTTTAACAAATATATAAACATTACAACGACATGAGTAATCATTGAACATCAGTACATATGTCGAGGACATCTCTCGTCCATAATCGCCATCAATTGCTATAGGAACATAGAACATAGGACAAAGAAGCATAATGATTCAGAAATGTATTCAGCCATTGTGAAAACATTAGAGCTCATGCTAAAATGACTTGAAAATCAATTACTATCACTTAATCTACGCCAACATACTTTCAAGTTTAGAAAATGACAAAACAAATTTGAATTGAAACATGATAGACATTGCACCACCAAATATATTACAGTCAATCGATTAAGGAGAAGATCTTTGCGATTTTGAATTCGTTTTTGCTGTCATGCTAAAATGAAATTAACATGTGAATTTCAGGATCAAATATATGGACTCTGATATGGCCAAGCCTAATTGAAGTTGAACGAGAATTACATTCACTTCACCGTCCCCCAGATCATAGCATGATGAAGAATTGGAGACTTCGTTGTCAATGAAGTCAAGCTAAGTCGCAATAGGCAGTCCAATCAACTATGGGATCTCTTGTGATCATTGTTGGCTATATTGAAGACCGGTGGAAGAGCTTCCAGCTAAATCTTGGCCACTTCAATCTTTCACAGCAGCAAAACGGAGTTGAATAGGGGCTTCTCGAGAGCGGCAATTGGGCGATGGCTTTGTTGCCTTGGGCGTGGCAACGAGCCAAAAATGAGAAAGAAGGCTCTATAAATTGATTTCTTGAGGGAAATTTTTCGTGAAATCTCTCACATGTCCTCTCCTGAATGTTTCGAACTCAATCTGTGTGGATCGCATCTCTTTACCATGTGAGCAATGATCGGCAACAAGGTTGTGGTGGTCGAAGGGAATGACTAGTCGGCGAAGGAGAAAGAAGCAATTCCTGGAAAGGTTAGAAAAGATAATATAGGTGAAAATGGAAATAGACTTTGATGCACATAGATCATTTTTACAAAGGTATTATTGTCTTTGTCATAGCATGAGAAGAACGGAAAGTAATAAACTCCCAATTTATGAGCTCTCTTTATAAAACTTGTGCGAAAAGTTTAGGAATAACATAACCGTCAATGCAAGTATCTTTTAAATTGTTTTATATCATTCCCATTCTCTCTCTCTTTCTTTTTCTTTTCTTTACAAGGAGTATCTCAATGATTCATCGGGATTGTCGCTACCTCTGATGAGGCTCTTCTCCTCAGGCACTTAAAATAAGATTTACCTTTTCTCTAGCCCCAGAGGATGGGATGAACCAGATGTGCTTTAGGACATACACAAAATCCTTTAATGAGGCAGTTTACCTCGTTAACTCTCTCACCTCTTGTCCAACACTAGCAAGACTATCCCTTCAAAACCCCTCTCTGGACTTCAAGGACGTTTTCTTAGTTCTCTTTATAATCAGACCACGTGGCCGCCTCAAATCAAAGATGAGGATATTCAGAAATTGTGAGGACAGAATTCATCATTGTAATTCTGTCCAAGTTGTTCGGGTAAATTGCGTTCAACCATCGGACAAAGCCAAAACAAAATGAAGGCAACAGTCATGGTGAGGTGTGTGGGTCGCGTGAAATGAGACATTTGATCAAAAAAATCCTTCCCATCTGATGAGGACAAGTTTTGATCAATCAACAAGGATTCCAATGAGCTTGTTGTAAAGATGAAAAGATGTTTGGCAGGTGAAAGGTAGATTATGCATTTGTACGTAATTAGTGGGATTTGAACTAGTGATTTCCAATTCTTGAACTGGAAAGTCTCTAACCACTCATTATCATTGAAGAAGAACCCGAAGCAATGTACCCCTAGTGTATAGCAAAGCCTCTAGAAAAATTGTTTCATAAAACTTGTATGAAAATTTTAAGAATAATGGAACTACTAGTGCCTTTACTTTTTTTTTTTTTTTTTAAATTTGTTCAATATTATTCATGTGCTTTTTTTTTGGTCAATATGGTCTCTAATTTATATATATTCTTAATCAAGTTAGTCCTTTCATTAAAATTGCAAAGATGCCGACGTATCATCCATTAGAGCCATTTTTAGGCTTATCGGATTAACTAAAGATGAGATGCAACTCTTTCGTTAACTAAGATGAAGTTATTAGAAAACTAAACAAAAATCACAAACACTAAGTGAGAGAATTTAACAATTTCAAAATAGGCACATTAGATGCTAATCCAATATTAATGAGAAGGGAACAAAAAAGCAGAGAAAGTGGAAATAACAAGTAACACAGATGTACAGGTAAGTTGGGGGAAGTAACAAGGAAGAGCTCATGATTGAGTTTGCACATGGTAGCATTCATCTTTGAAGTTGGAAGTTGCAAAAGAGGTGGAATAATTGGAGTTATGCGCGTGGTTCTCGTATGTATAGGAGGGAACAATTATTATTAGTATTTAGTTTATAAATACCAATGTTTTGAGATTGTAAAGCTCTCTCTTTCCACCATCAAGCAAATCTATAATCTATGTTTATATTTACTTTTGACTGCACCATTTTATTTTGTAACAACAAATAAGACAAATTTCCCTCAAATTTACCCTTTACATTTTTGAATTGTACTTGCAATGCAATTTATTTCCCTTTACTTTTAACTGCACTTTGGGATGGAGATCGACTATTAGTTTTGTCCTCCCTTTTGGCAAAAAATTAGAAAAACATGGTTATCTTTATACAAGAAAAAAAGATTTACATTTTTCTTGCAATTTTTTTCTTTTGCACGCTTAGCTCCAAATTAACTTGCACCCCCATTGAATCCCCTCTTTGTGCACTTTGGGAAAACTCTCTCTTTCCACCATCAAGTCTATAATCTATGGTATGTAACCATGAAGGATCTTGGTTACTTTTTCTTGCAATTTTTTTCTCTGACACCTATATTTTAATTGAATCCTATCTTTGTGCACTTTGGGAGTTTAACCGTGAAGCAGTCATTAATGACTAGTTTAATCATTCATTAATTGCATAAAAAATTGAGGATTAATTTTTAATTCCTAACAAAAATAATATTCATTAAATTGCACAACATATAGAAATCAGGAGTATTTGCATTAGTAGTAATAGAAAAGAAAATTTAAAAAAAAAAAAAATTAAGAGGAAAAATTAATTAAAAAGAATATTGTTATTATTTAAAAAAGAAAAAAAAAGAAAAGGCCGGGCCGGGCTGGCCATCTTTTCTTCCTTTTATTTCCGCCTGGGCCGGCTCAGCCTCTTCACTTTTCCTTCTTCCCCGGCCCAGTCTCCTTCCCTCTTCCTTCTTTCCGCTCTTCCCTCACGCTGGCCGAACAAGAGGACGCAAGAGGACAGAGAAGGACGACAGACGGAACAGGACAAAGGCAGAGCGTCGACCGGGAGTTGGTGGTCGGGGCCAAGCCGGCAGTGGCAGCCGGCGTCGCAGGAGGCCATGCGCGCCGAACGGCTTAAAAGGGAGAGAGGAGAGCGAGCGAAGGGGAGGCTGGCTCGTTTGAGAGGGGACGGAGGGGAGAGCTTGAGAGATCCGAGAGAGAGGGAGGCCGAGAGTGAAATCGGAGAGCGGCGCTCAGCCTCGCCCCATCGATCCAACTACGCGTCCCCGACGACCTCCGAACGGCGTCCCCAAGACCACCGCTCCCCGGCGTACGTGTTTCCGGCGAGTCCCTTTTCCTGGTTCCGAGACCCCACCCGAGGATCTAGGCTCGGAGGCGTCGAAGCGGTCGGCCATGGCCATATTTGTGTCGAGCGCACCCTTTAACCGCTGTCTTCAAGCCGGGTAGGGAGCCCCTCGCGATTGTACGCCCGTCCCGTGAACCTTTTGCTGCCTTGCCCGGTTTTGGCCAACCCGTGAAACCGAGTCTTGACATTTTCTAGTTTATCTGCGGATTTGCTTTCAACCAGCCGTTATCCGTCGTTTTCGAACTTTGTTTATCGGTTCTCTCAAGTTCGGACGTGAGTTCGAGTTCTAAAGATGGTCAGTGTCTTCTTCTCGATCCGTGGTCATCACATGTTTGATAATAGGTCCAAGTCAGCCCGTGCACATGCGTTGTCGATCCCATTCGTTCTTAAGTGCGTATAGGAGATTTCACATCATCACAAACTCCTTGTCGCTCGTTGAGCATTATTTCCATTGTTGAACTAGGTGGGAGCATAAGAGTTTCTTTGCGTTTTTATTACTCTATGTTTTGCGCGTGAGGAATCGGTTGAAGTCTAGGGCCGAAACCTCAATCTCTTGGGTCATTCACGTTGGCTTGCTTTCCCGATCTCTGCTCTATTCAGTCTTTTGTCTTGCGATTGCGAATGTGGCATGTGTATCGGAAGATAACGGTGATTGGTATTGACCCGAAGAGGGTAATGTGGTTGATGATGTCTCATCGGCGGATATTCGTCCAGTGGCAAGCGATGGCGATGGCGTTAACATGGCCGGCAGTGGTGGCATACGTAGGCTATCAAGGGTGATGTTTAAGACATTCTCGATTTGAAGTCTGAGAGCGTTGATGGTTGAGCCGCGCTTGTTTTGGAGTTGACGTCTAGCTTTAGGAATGAACTTGCAGGAGGAGGAAAACGTCAGTAATATGTTGGGGATTCGATGTTTGAGTAATCTTGGGCCTAAGTGGTTTTAGTAGTTCGGGCTGGCTTTAGTCTTAGAGGTTCTTGGGCTGTTCATTTAGCAAGATGGGCTTAGTGTTTTTAATTCCAACGAAATGGGCTTCGTGATTTTCTATTTGAATGGGCTTGTTTTGAATAGGCCCATTTATGTCCATGGCCCAGAACCGAGAGACTACCTCAGCCCACATTTGGACCGGACCCTGGGGCCCCGCCCGAGTTCATACTTTCTATATTAAAAAATTAATTAAAAATCATTTTTTTTAAGAAAAAGCTTAAAAATAAGTTTTTTTAATAGTTTTCTTTCAAAATTTGATGATAAAAAATTGTGCTCAAAATTCAACAAGCTTTTAGGGCTTTATCATAAGATTTGAGTATTAGAGACAAATGTTAAGTCATCATTTGTGCATTTTCATTTCGACTATCATGTGGTTGCGCACTTTTGATATATTAATTTGGGAAAATTTAAATAGGGGCTCAAAATGGATCTTATTTTAAATAAAAATCTGAAGTGGTTAAATCGTCTCAAATAAGAGCATGAAGTAACAAATCATCTCAAATAAGGGCTTTTGGCTAACCGTTGACTATTCTGACTATCGAAGAAAAGGTATTTTGGTCAAAAAAATTATAACTATATATTTTAATTTTTTTTTTTTTCCTTTTCCTTTTCCCTTTTTTTTTTCTTTTTCCTCTTCTCTCCCCCAACCATCGCCATTGATGGTCGGCTGAGGTTGCCCGACATTGGGTTAGGGCGAGAGTCACCCTTGCTGGATTTGGGGAGGATTACCCTGCCGCGAGGGTTGCCCTCACATGACGTCGGTGAGGGTGACCCTCTCTCCCCGACGATGACGCCAGGTGAGGCCACCTGGCCCCGGCAGGGCCGGCCTCGCCGGATCCCCCGCCGGGGCGAGCCCTCGCCCAGTGAGCGTCGGCCTTGCCCAGACCGGATCTTCGCCTGCCCGACGGATCGGCGAGGCAAGGCCCTCGCTCGACGGGCCGGGCTCCCTCGCCCGGATCGGAGAGGCCGTGACCGGGGCAAGGCGGCCTCGCCCGGGTGCCGGCTCACTAGATTTGGCCAGGAACACCCTCGAGGAACACCCTCGCCCAACATTGCCGGTTCTCCTCCTTGGGGGCTGCCCGGCCATTGCCAAGGAAAAGCCAAAAAAAAAAAAAAAAAAAAAAAGGGAAAAACAGAAAAATATAAAAATAAAAATAAAAAAATTCAAAAAAATTCAAAAAAATTAAAATATTATTAAAAATTATCCACGTTAGCTCGGTGAGGGCAAGGGTCGCTACGTTTTTCACCTGGAGGCTAACAAAAGGTCATATGAGGGCGTGTAGGGTTTAGAACTTTTTGCCCTCACCAAATTTGGTGATGAACAATGGAAGCTACCCTTTTGAGTGAGGGCAAGCCTAGCCTAGGCTAGCAAGGTCATACGAGGGCAAGGGTTGCCCTCGCCAAATTTGGCAATGGAAGCTACCCTCCGCCGAGTCCAGTGACCTCCGCCATGGCCAGCAAAGGGAAAAGGGAAAATAAAAAAATAAATAGAAAGAAATAGAAAAAAATAAGTAAAAGATGAGAATGCCTTTCAATATGAGAGGTTAGGCCTTTTTTAAAACTAATATGACCACTTCAAGTCCTTATTTAAAACAAGTTTCACTTTGAGCTCTTGTTTGAGACAATTTGACTACTTTAAATCTTTATTTGAAACAAAGTCCATTTCAGGCTTTTTATTTGAGAAAATGAAAACAGTTTAGGCCTTTATGTGGAATTTTCCTTGTTAATTTTGGTTTCTCTTTGGCCTAGTTAGAAATGGTATTATTTCTTATTTCTTAGTGTTAGACCTTCAATTTGCCTTGCAATTTATTTAATACTTTCCTTGGTTAGTGATTGTTATTTTTATGATTGCGCCCTTACATGATTGCCTCACATGTTAGTGGATAAGCTTAAAATCAATCTAGACTGCTTGACAAACATCCTATTGAAATGAACAAAATTAGGTACCAAAATGGCATTAATTGATTAATTAGTGTAATCAAGTTCTGACCTTAGATTCTTTGAATGCGTAGAAGTGAGATATACTCTCATGTCTCACTTGATTTCTAGCCGATCTCAATAGGCTAGTGGCGACTCTTCATTTAAAAATTATTATAGCTTCAATTTAAATCTAGAATTGAATACCCTAACGTCACACAAGTTATGGGTTTGGGAGAGCTCACATCTAAACAAGGACCGTAGGCCTTCCTTTATGCACTACCCCTAAACCTAAGTCTTTTCCCATCTAGATGGAAAAGGTAGGTTGCAACACTCTTGGCGCTCTTATATATTTTTTGCTTTAATAAACATTGATCAAAATTTTGGATGTCTTTTGTTAAAATAAATTGTCCCCTTTAATTTTCTCTCAAATGTCCATTAATATTGGGAGATAACTTTACAAATCTCACTTGGATAAATATCATTAATTTTGTACCTGATTTTGAACGTGTGCTAAGAAAATTTATTAATTAAAAAAATAGGAGATGTGTATGTGACCATTCACATCCCTTGTTCTGTGACAAAACAAGTATAGACTTGGTGCTACTTATTGAGATGACTGAGGTTATCACGATTTGCTATGATTCAAATGAGTTTCCCTAGGGCTTGACAATGCTTACTATTCTCTTGTTCATGAAGAAGTAATTAGTTTATTTTCTTTCAAGTTTTAAATAGTAACCAAATACTTGGTGCTCTTTATTCAGAATATGAGGATGATGCCTTGATCTAGAAAAGGATGACAAAATGTATTAAACAAAATAATCAAGTCGCAAGTTGAGCTATAACTTTCAAGATCTTATCTATCATCAGTTATTACAAGAGATTGAGAGGTAAATGGAGCCACAAGTTGGGCTGGAATTGGTTAGATAATGTGGTCATGTGCAATTTCATGTGCTAAGCATAACAAAATACATTATTTGCATGCCGATGATCCATAATTTGTAATCTATTGACTAAAGGCATGGTTCGATAAAGTTTCCTACAATTAGGGATGTACCAAAGTATAGCCCTTTACATAAATTATGGTAAATTTCATTTTTACTCTTTTGTTATCAAATTGAGGAAGTTCAGTTAGTGCTTGTTTGCATAGGACTTTCTTATCTCTCTCTCCTTCCACATGTTTAAAATGTATATTTTTGATGGATCCTCTTGCTTAGTAAAAGGATGAAGCAGGTTAAGAGTAACGATGTCCAATTCCCCATTGTTATAATCTTCATATATACTTGCACTTTACTTCAAATAATATTTTAATAAATTAGGAGCGAGTTCATCCATTAAAGAATTTTGATGAATTGATATATGAACCAAAAGTAAGGGCTTTTAATTAAAGATTTTTATATACCCACCTTTCAAGAAATAAGATGACTTTTAGTCAACTATTTCGGGTATGATTACTGGCAATGTTTCAAAAATGGTACCAAAGGTTGAACAGAGTACGGGCCGGTATGTGATTCTACTTATTCAATTGATCCAATCATCCAACTATTTATACCAATCGGTTTGAATATAAAGAATGAAGTAAGAAATATAAGCAAATTTTGAAATGATGATTTTGAAGATGTTATGAGAGAACTCATGTAATATTTGCATGCTTTATAGTATTTTAGGAATTCTGCATTGAGTAAAAATCAATTTTTTCCTATCACATGCTAATGTTCCAGATCACCCTATTATTTTCAAGTCGCAAACTAGGCTACCAACAAGAAGATATTAGACATGATGCCATGCAATGGAAAGAGACTGCACCTCGTTTTCTTTTTCAATTTATTTTTCCATTGACCATGCTATTGCGACTTGGACATATCCGGATGCTAACAATAAGCGCTAGGACTAGTGGCCGTGGTGGGTTGGGGAGTCATTTGAAATTCATACATAACTGGTGTTGTGGGCGTCGATTAGAGGGGCACGAATTGAGCTTGCCATCGTCAGCGGTAGGTTTGTAATCGGGATTGAGAGGTCCATCAATATAAGGTTTGCAAGGGATCTCCATGGTAATCACCAGCACCGCTAATGTTATTGCTATGAGAGAGTCTATGATCATGGCCATTCCTTTTCATTTATGATTTTTCTTTTGCCGAGTGATAAGGGAGATGGTGAGGCCCAGCAAGACAACACTAGACACCCTATCCCGAGCAAAAAACATGTGAATATTGAGAAAGATGAGCTCTAAGTGCGTTGTCAAAATTAACTTATCTGGCATGTTAGCCAAAAAAGATCAGTAGTATGTTAGCTTCAAGATGTTTATTGTGGAAATTTACATGAACTTATCTAGCATGTTATAATCAACACTTAGGTCTTTGGCCAAACCATAGCAGTAGTATGTTAGATTCAAGATGTTCATTGTGGAAATTTACGTGATGCTACTCTTTAGGACCTATGTGGTCATCTCCTTTATTGACAACTTTTGCAAGATGCCTGTCCAAAATGATCAAAGGGCTCATCAGAATGAAGAGTACTAAACTATTTAAGAATGAAAGATGCCTTTTCATAGCCTTGATGAGAAGCTGGTAAAGTAAAATTTTCCCTTGTTTCTTTTTCTGTTAAGTTTTCCCAAGTCTGCTTTGGACATACTGAATTTTACTGTACTAAACGAGAAGCAAATTAACATACAAAAAGCCCATGTGCTACAAAATGCATGAGAAAAGGCATATTTACCCTCCATGTGCATGGTTCCCGCTAGCATTGTAGTCGAAGCACTCTATGACTAATGGATTCTCTGGCAAAAGTTTTACAGTATGTCAATTCACTAGTGCCTCCAGGAACATATTAGACAATATGATGACGGCTTCAAGGAAATACGAAGAGAACCCCCAGACTCAACTAATCTAGATTGATACTGGAGCTTGATATAAAGCAATCAAAAGATATGGCAAGGAACAATATCAGACAGGACATTTGATGAGGGATTTTGGACAGTTTACACTTTTAGAAAACAGATCTTTATTTTCCAACCTGGGAACAGTGAAATATTATTTCAATAGCATTCCTGGAAGCAACATATTCCTCATCATGGATAGTCAGTGAGTAACCAGGTTTCTCAACACTACTTGTACATTCTTATTAAGAAGCCGCAGGGTAAAATTCTGACTTTTCTTTGTGACTATCTGCAGAAAATGGAAAAGAGAAGATGCTTTGGACAAGATCTTGATGGATTACCTTTGTATTTCACTGAACCCAAGTGCATGGAAAATGACACGTTCATAATTTGATCCAGGAGTAAATAACATTTTACTGCGCAATCTTGTATTGATTATGTTAAATGATGGACATTTGACTAGTTTAGATATATGTAGTACTTTAAGTGCAAACATGTCATGGAAAAGAATATGGTGCTTTTAAGTTTGTGAACTATTTGATGTATTTTATGAACTCATTTGAAACAATTGAATAGTCAGATTCCTAAGAACTCACATGATTGTGGACTCAAATGATATTTTTTCTCAGCTAGTAGAGAATATTACTTCCTAATCCAATCAAAAAACAATTGAATAGTCCATATTGGTGCATATGGAAAGAGTTATGAGGATGAAGCACCAAAAAAGCAATGAATAAAACTAAAACAACAACAAGAGGAAAAGAGCAGAATTCAAACATTATTTGATAATAGCAACTAGCAAATGAGCCTTTCTTCTTCATACTAGCCTTCCGATGAACACATGAAATTGCAGTAGGCTCTACACCTGAGTGATCCTTAGATCATCTGCTTTTGCAGTAAATGCATCTAAAATAGGTGAATCATGAAGCAACTAGATCACCTTCAATCAACTAGATTACTTTTCTGACATGTCCATATTGGACTCTACCTGTAAGTATATTGGATTTTGGACATCTCTCTCTTTTTCCTAATATGTTGCTCAACCTCCAAGGGAGAGGATCGAGTAAAATGAGGATGCCACCATGATTCGAGAATCTCGGAAAGCTGGGGCAAGTGTTTTATGAAAGTATTCTACAGAAAACTGGATCCAAGGCATTTTCTCTCTCTTTGATGGTTTGACAATATTCTAACTTGAACTCGTTGCAAATTAGAGACTCTCACATCAGCTAGGCAATAACTACTGTTGTGATAAAAACACAGGCATATTAGAATGGCATCAAATCTGCAGAAATTTTTTTTTCTTAGTTTCCACCAAAGTAAATCGGCAAGAATTAACATTCAAAAACAGCAGATCACACAAATTCACTTTTCAATGAGGCCTACACTTCTTCTCCAAGATAGTCAAACTTAGAAGCAGAAGAAGAAGAATGACTAAACATCACTTTTATATTTAGTGTCATATCTTCCACAAGAATACAATGACCAAATCAGGTGATATCAAGTTAATTGATTTTTTATCATCAAGTCACTAAGGCAGGCAAAGTAATATCTATGTATCTCTATGTTATGAACTGAAGCAAAACAACTGAACAGTAGACAACTAAACTAACTTAAGTTATGATAATTTGAATAGGATATTACTTGCCAATCCATGTGATGATAGTACTTCACACTATCAAGAGCTGTGGACCTAATTTGTAAATAAATGTCCGCTAAAAGAAGATTGGATGAAACTAATCATTGTGGCATGGACATCCATAATGTTTCAAAAGCAGGAGTCAATATTGACACCATGTAAAATTAGAGAAAGATATACGAAGCTATGATAGCCATCACAATGCTCATCCAAGAATCCAGAAGGTAAATGTTTCAACAAAGCCAAAACAAAAACGGATTCTGCTCCTATCAGACAAACAATTACTATTATCTATATTAAACCAGCAAATGAACCAACACTACATCCCGCGATTCTCAAAACAATGTCAAAGATGTCAGTGTATTCCTACTAGGAGTTGTGCACACAATCAAGATCATGCTCAAGGAGGAAAAACAGTCAAGATAAACTTAAATATCGATACCACTGTCAATTAGAAACTGAACTACTACTCGATTTTTCCTTCAAACTTGTCCTGCTCTCTTGGAGTGTAGGAAGCAGTGTACACATCGGCTTCCCTTGACTGGTCTGCCAAAATCTGGCCTATGACCAAACATGCCGGTATGTCCAATTGAGACTTCAGTAGGCTCTGATGTCCTCAGAATTGGTACTGCAATAGCAACCTGCTTGCATGCGACCCTGTGAGTGAGTGAAGCCCAGACAATGCACTTGGAGATGAAAACATCTAGCGTGAACGGCTCCATGTAGGCTATGATGTGCTACCCCAAGGACACATGCTTATTTGGATTCTCGGACTTCTTCCCCCTTTGGTCAGTGTACGGCCGCTATTGTCATCATCCAAACTCCAAAGAAACTTCTTGATGCTAAATGAGGTTGCCTAAAGGCCAACACTCATTCAAAAATCCCTATACAATTCAATAAGGGATGGAGCACCCCCACAATCTATTGATTATTTGCTCAACTGTTATGCTACACCAGTACAATTATCAAGGAAATGACAGAGAGGACATCCCAAACTAGAAAAAGAATGAGATATTCAATGAAGCACCTACCCATTGTGAATACCACATGTTGCATAAAGGCTCCATGTTGAGAGGTATCAACACCATGCACTAGAACACTATTAAAGCGCGGGTTGCAAAAGGATTGCTTCAACATCTTACTACAGGAGACACTTTCTAGCAAATAAAAAGCAACCACTTTGATCGTAGGGAGCATGACACCTGAAAGTAACAAACATTGTTAGTAAGACACTCCTCAAAATTAATCAGAGAAGTAGGCGAGCACACGGGCCCTTATAACAAAACCTCACAATCTTCGAAGCATTGACAAATTGTACTAAGCAATCCATCAAACAGCTAGAATGCATTGGTTAGTCAGTGCGCAAAAGCCCCCAATATTTGAAATATGTTACAATTCTGTTAGAACACAGCCAAACACTTCTTCTTTTTTAAAGAAAGATCGACTTCATATGAGCCAATATAGAACTCGAAGAAGAACGCAAGTTTCTTCCTTTTGTCATCGAGTTAAGGCAGACACAATTAAGCTAATAGATTCACCTGCATTACTGAATTCGGTGTGGATCGTTCCAAGTCGATAAGGTTTGGATGGTGGTATTAAGGTCGCCCTCCCAGAGTCCTTCACCATCCTCTTCGGAGAGGAGTACTTTATCTAGGTTTGGTGTCCTCAAGGCACCCTTGCAGAATATATTCATCTTGGGGCATTGCGTGATGACAATACGCTTCAGTGATGGGAACTGAAGGCGCGATTCGTTGGGGAGAAGCTCTCAAGGCTTGGTAAACGATCAAGTATTAGCTCTTTCAGCTTGGGGAAATGGATCTCCTCTGCTCCATCTCCATCATCTGTTACCACATCTTCCATTGCACCACAATCTCTTAGGGTTAGCCAAGTAAGGTGCACCAGACTTGTCATTGCCGAGCAAGTCCCCATATGAACTAAACCAGCGCACTCCTCTACTTCTAAGTTCGTCAATCTCTGGAATGAGGCAGGAGATGGAAATACGATCGATAAACTCGGGCACCACCGAAGGTATAGATATTCAATCTGTTTGAGGATTTCAGCCATCAAGGCGCCATCTTTCCAGACTCCTTTCAGGTTACGCAGCAACACCAGCAAAAGTTTCTTCAGATTTCCAGTGACTTGAGAGGTTTTTCCATGTCTGTTAATCCTCCACAGGGAGTCGCTCCCCCATGTCCAAGAGCATCTTCTGGAAATATCTCCTCGAAGGAACTACACCGCACAACAAGCAATTCTAGATTGGGGAATCCTTGGAGAAGGAAGTCGGAGGGGAAAGCGACATTTTCATCGTGGTAGCACCCAAAAACCAGCTTTTGAGATTGCCAAAGATGTAATGCTGCGGCAGCATCGCAACATCCTCCCTCGTCAATTCCAATATCTCCAGGTGAGGAATGACCTGTGGGAATCCGTTTAATTAGGCCACCATCCACCAAAAGTAAAATAGGGCACAGGCATGGTCCAATGACTAAATTGTCCTTCCATTTATTAGGGAAAAGAGGAAAGAGAACCTGTAGGCTTTTGGCCGGTTTTATCCTTTTTAAAAATAAAAAAAATCTGAAGCCAGACGAGCAAGAGTTGATGACCATTATACAAGGGTTGTATAACTAGGACGTTTTTTGTTAGTGATACACCCAATTCAATCAAACCATGTTTCGTGAATTTGGATGAAATGAAGTTATTAGTTGATGATATTCAGCTATTTCAATTGTCAACTAATTAAATCCAAATGGCAAAGTAAACACACGTGAATGTCAACGAGTTCGTAGAAAAAACTCAAAACAAATATGTGTCATTTATATATTAAATAGATGTATTTCAATAGTAAGATGACGTATTAATATGTAGCACTCTTTTCTAAGCAGTTGTTCTCATATCTATTTTACCATAGGTCATAAGAAGTGCATGGGTTCACCATTCTACGACTTTGAGAACTAATAAACTAGAACCAATTTGGATGTTTTTAGCATATGTTTAAAAATGGAACCCAATTCGGTGTTGGTATGTCATTGATATATCACTCAAATTAAGTGTGGCAATTTCATTAAACATTAGTAACTTTAAAAGCGTTGGTAACCCATCGGAATAAACGTTAGTAGATTATTAAAGTAGTTGGTGATCTTGAAAGTACAAAGAAATATTAGTACTTTTCAAGATCCACAAGATAAAAAGTTAGCAAATGACTAAAATCAATTTGGTAAAAAAAAAAAAATCAATTATCTTAATTTAATGAATGTTGTTAAAACAATCAAATTAACGTTTGTAATTTCAAATTAAAGATAGTGATTTGAAAGGCATTGTCAACAAAAAAAAGACGTTAAAATGTCACAAGAATAAATATTGGTTGATTATTAAAGTAGTTCATAATTTTGGAAATGTTGGTACTTTTCAAAACCTAACAAGATAAAAACGTTGGCAATGAACTAAAATCAGTTTGTATCTTAACGTGACAAATGTTAATACACCAATCACATTAAGTTTAGTATATTCAATAAAGTTAGTAATATCAAATACGTTGGTGAGCTTCAAGAATAAATGTTGGTAGATGATAAAAGTAGTTGGTAGTTTTGAAAAAAAAAGAAAAAAAAAAAAAAGGTTTGTGCTTTTCAAAGCCTATATAAGCAAATTAGCCACTATACTTCACAGTTATCAACAAGGTTCACAATGTTCGAGCATGGAACTTTGTTCCAAATGAATATAATACTAAAAAATTTTCACTTTTGGCAGACGGGCAAGTCAAATTAAATAAAAAAATTTCATTAGAAGCTTCACTATCTATGCAAGTTAATTCAATATTTTTTTTTTCAAAGTAAAAGCTAGAATCACTAGATTATATAACAAAGACTATGAGCTAGAAATAATTAACAGCAGTCAATCTTCAAATTTATAAGCAATTCACAAGTGTGTTATGGTGAGCATTAATAAGCATTAAGTGTGACAATTTTAATCTCTTGTAGAAAATAACAAAGCACTGACAGCTATGCATATAAACCAATGAAGATAATGGCAGAAAGCTAGAATTATGGACGAACCTTTTCAAAAGAAAAGAGTGTAGGTTGGTTCTCGTTGGTAGTTGTACCTTGGCAGCTTTGGAATTCACAAGCAAATGAGAATGACCTCATCTTGTCGCAATGTCTCACTTGCAATTGCTTAAAGAGTGGCCATGCTGAAGTATGACTATTTTGGTAGAAGCTCCTCAGTTTTGGCAAGTCAAATAATTCTAGTTTGGTTAATTGTGGAAAGAAGAGATCACCTGCACTCATACTTACTCCGTCTTCCTCCGCGATAATTTCCTCCACCCCACAATTCCATACACAAAGTTTTTGGAGCTGTGTCATACTTTTTGCCACCGAGCTTGGAAATAAACTTTTGAGACACTCACACTTGCCAACGTCCATGCATTGTAAGCATCCAAAGGTAAGACCTCCTTGAGGAAGTCCACTCCACACGTGTTTCATTTTTGAGAGCCGCGTCAAAACTAATTCTCTCAATTGAAAAGTATTTGTAGAACAAGTTTCGCTAAATTCAAACTCTTGGACTTGAAATACCACTTCTAAGGATGCACAATCGGTCACGATTATCTTCTCTAGGTTTTGAAATCTGGTGAGCATATTATAAGATGAAAATATGGATAAAAGTTTCTCACAATACTTCACTACTAGTGTCTTGAGTTTGCCAAAGGCATTTGAATCAAGATCATCAAGCCATATCTTCTCCATATTATCCATGTGCAAGATCTTCATCGACTCCATACTTAGGAAACTCAACCTGTTATTTTTCAATTTAATTAATTAGAGCCGATTCTCTATTCCCTCAAAAAGAGAATACTTTAATTTCAAGAACAAAGAAAATCACAGGATGGACATTATCAAATAATAGAAAGAAAAGAAAACGAGATGTATGTTATTTCTTTTTAGCAAATGCCACCCTAAAATTCATTCTCCTGTCATATAATTTTAAAGTAGAAAGCATAAATTTTTCTAATATATATCAAGATTATTTTAAGCCCAGTAGCATAACCATAGCCTTCTTAGTTAGACAACTATATTTGTTTCGTGCATAATTTGTCTCCCATGAAACTCAAATTTGGCCTATCTTAGATTTAGCTCCTTACAACACTGAAAACACAATAGCCAATATACTGTCCCATTTCTTTGAAGTGCAAACAACAAAATTGAGACCAATTTGCACAAACCAATGCTTCATGGTTCTTGCACTTCAAAAGTTCTCAACAAAGTATAGACTCAAAGAAAACACATCAAATACTGAAAAAAGAATCCACCAATTAGATCAAAAGATGGTGAGTGCAGGTATGTACAGTTTAATTGATGTTGTACGGGATTCTCTTATCACTAGCTGATTTGTTTCTTTATAAGTTTGTTATTTGAAATTATCGAGACTGAGGATATTACTCTTGATTTATTTCAATTAATAGTTGATCGCTATTATTAAAGTTGCCTATAAATATAAACCAATTAAATATTTTTCTTTAGTTCTAATGATGAATTGATTTCATTTCAAAAGGCATAATATCCAAGTCTATCAAGTTGGTCACATACTGTAAATCAAATTTCCAACTTGGAAATTTTAAATTTTGAATAGAAATTATATTCGGGCACTAAATTGAATGCATCCTGAGGAATGCAACATATTATAGTTCAAACCGTGAGATTCCATTTATTTACTAGGACCAAAACCAAGGCTAATAATAATTTCCTGAACAGACTTTCTTCAGAACATTTTATTTGTGGATAAAGGAACGACGACTCAACACTAGGGAGCTTGGAAAATAGAATATCAGCTTGAGCGAATAAAAATAGAAAACAAAGTGAGGATTTAAAAAGAAAAAGAAAAAGGAAAGCATGGTTCCGCAGTCCAACATAATTACTGATGGAGAAATTACAACCAAGTCTAATGTTAAAAAGAAAAGCACAATGTAGTATATGATAAGCCGCAGCATAATCCGCAGAAACTATGTTATTCAGAATGTCAGAAAAACAAAGGATAAGTGCAGAGGCTGATGATGAGACGATGTCAAAATTGCTGATAAATGTAGCATTTATAAATCTTATAGAGATGACCAGATGCACAAGGAAAGTGACTTGTATGGAGATGCATTTGAGGCCATGCTCTCGTAAGAACTGAGAATGTTATGGCTGACAGATACACAACAATTGAGCATAAAACTCCACTTAGATAATGTGGGGCTGAGATTCGAGGATGTAAACCATTAAAAGGTAAGTTTCAGACAATCAACCACCAGAAGCCTCCTGTTTTGCATCATTACTCTCAAGAAGTAAAGATAAAAATCAAAGCAAAAGTACATTAGACAAAATGGGGACCACAATTAACTTAAGAATTCTTGCGGTTTCTATTCTAGGAACTTGTGTGAACAAAGTGAGAAAAAGTCCATACTCTTCTGTGAAAACTGCAAAATCTACAGCAGAGGCCACGATCACCAGAAACTTAAATGCCACATCACAATTCACAATTCAGCAATATCAACAGAAAAGATCAAAACACCGTTGAAGCGAGTAGGGAACTGCTGACATTCAAGGCATCTTAAATGGTTTTTTAACTGCACCTATAAGTCAACTGTAAACTGGACGAAATTCATTCATTACGGGCAAGACTATCTATTCTGCTTGGAATAGGGAAGGAGGAAGACAATTTCCACTCACAATATATTTAAACTTGTCATTTCTTCTAGATAATCAGGTAGCTCTCCTATGAGATTGCAGCTCCTCAGAATCCTGTAAGGACAAAAGAAAAAAAAAAAAAACTGTTATTGTCACACTGCTAAGATGATTCAGCTCTTTTGCATAAAGTAAACTATTAGGATAATGACACAATTGATTCTTGAACTTTGGCTTAATGTGCAATGTCATCCTTTTTTTACTTTTAATTTATTCAATATAGTCCCGAACTTTTGCCCAATGTGCAATGTCGTCTCAAACTTTTAAATTTTCAATGTGATACTTGAACTTTTGGTAAATGTTAAATTTAGTCCCTTGGCTATATGAAAATATCCAGTATTTATCCTTCCATTAATTCAAGTTCAGAGATAACATTGAACATTTTCATGTAGTCTAAGGATTATCAAAAGTTTAAGGGCCATATTGAAAAATTAAAAATTTAGGGATGACACTGCACGTTGGGCAAAAGTTTGAAATTACAGTGAATAAATTAAAAGTTAGGAGATAAAATTGTAATTGGGCCAAGTTCAAGGATTGCTTGTGTTATTTTCCCTAAACCATTTATGAAGAAGCAGTGGTCTCACAGTGTCTTGATGTTTGCACTATTAAGACGTGGAACTTGGGACTCAGTTCCATTAAGGTCACTTATTCTCCTGCATGTCAAAATCAAATACAGAAACTTATTAGATTGATACCATCTTAAGGAAAGGAGAGATCATATTGAAATGCTAAAACTCCAAACTGACAGGTCAGTCAATTTCTCTAAAAGTGTAATTCTGGAGGGAATTGGCCCTTGCAATCCACTTGCTTGAATAAACCTGATGATACAATTAATAGACTGAATTATCTTGGGGGTATATCTACATAAACCGACTTAAAAAGTGAAGAAGCATCAAGCCTTACAGTACGCTGAGATTTGTAAAGTTCTGAATAAAATCAGGTATCTTTCCTGTGAACTGATTGTCACCAAGTCGCCTACAGTGCATTAACCCACAAGATTCATAAGGAGAAGAAAGAATAGAAGTATCTAAATATTAATAGAGTCTATGGAAACCGGAAACTAACAGGTCCTGCAATGCTGTCAGTTCAGCAAATCTCTGAGGCAGCTCCCCGGTGAAATTATTTGAAGTAAGCTGCCTGGAACAAGAAATTAATTGAACTTGAGAGCTGATCTCTCAACAGATTGCTCCAATCGATCCCTCGCCAGATACTAAATTGCCAGCTAATAAACATTCAGTGCCTAATGCAGAAATTTGCATCAAGAGACTCACAATTGAATTAACTGGGACAAGTTCCTAGGTCTGGAGGAAGAGCTCCGAAAGCTGATTGCTCTCGACATTTCTGAGCAGAAAAGAGTTGGTATGTTCCGCATCAATTTTATTTAAGATGGCGAAGAAGCAAAACGCGAGTGGAGAAACAAGTCATCACTTACAATTCCCAGAGTGTGGATATGTTTCCCAGTTCCTTCGGGATTGAACCAGTCAATCGGTTTATAACTACAGAACTGCACCCACATCATTACGTTTCCCCAGTCAATAGAAGATACACTAGAGAGAGAGAGAGAGAGAGAGAGAGAGAGCACATACATGTTGCGCAACTTCGTAGAGCCCCATTCTTTAGGAATTATGCCGTTTAGGTAGTTTCGGGTGACATCACTGTTTACAGAGACATGATGATGATGAAGATGATAATGATTGTGAAGAAGAAGAAGAAGAAGAAGAAGAAGAGGATGATAATGGAGAGAGTGCTCACAAGTTTTTGAGGTAAGGTAACCTGAACAGTTGAGGCGGAAGACTGCCGGGAAGAGACTGATTCCTAAGGACTCTGTTTTCACAAGACAAAAGGCTTATTCCATCTTTACTTAAAGGTAACTGAACAGTCGAGGCGGAAGACTTGGGGGAAGAGACTCCTTCCTCAGGACTGTTTTCACAAGACAAAAGGCTTTTTCCATAAGTGCAATAAAAACTTAAAACTTCTCACGAAAATTTATAAAAATACAATCAAGTTCTAAAATTTATAAAAAATACAATCAAGTCCTAAAATTTATTAAATTATTTCATCGAAATACCAAAGTTAACATCGCCAATGTCCATCTTTTTATGCTGATGTGGCACAAACGTGACATTTAAAATGATTTTTATTTCCATGTGGCTTTTTTAAAATTTTTTATTTAAATTAGATTTAAAAATTAGAAAAGAAAACTAAAATTTATTTTAAAAACAATTTTAAAAAATGAAAAAATGGCCGGCTTCCTTCGTCGCCATCTGTCGCCGACTCCTCCCAAGGATGGGTAGCAGCGGCGAAGGCAGCGGGAGAGGAGCTGCTAATTTTATCTTCTTCTTTTTAACAATTTTTAAAAATAAATTTTAACTTTTCTTTTTAGTTTTTAAATCTAATTTTAAAAAATTGAATAAAAATAATTTAAAAAAGCCATGTGGAAAATGAAAAGTTATTTAAAATGTCATGTCCGCGTGACATCAGCATTTTCCGTTAAAAAGGCTAACGGTGTTAACTTTAGAATTTGATTGAAATAATTTAATAAGTTTTAAGACTTGATTGCAACTTTTGCAAACTTTATGACTCAATTGCATTTTCGTGACAAGTTTTAAGAATTCTTTTGCACTTATCCCTTACTTAAAACTGGGCATCAAAATGATGTTAAAAAATGGCTATACTGCATATATATGTGGTCTCGAAAGAGGAAAGTTCTGTTTAAGCCGGTGAATATATATTGCTTAATGCGAAAAGCATGCATCACAAGCCTGTTGTACATGGCGAATCTGTCTGCTTATTTGGTTGCAGCACTAAATTAAGGTCGTAACCTGACTACGTTGACCACACTGAATTAAGGCAATACTGAATTAGGGCCGTAAGGAGAGAACAGCATTGGAATTCTTAAAATACCCCAAAAATTAGAACCAAAAGAATATTACAATTATTACTTTGATATTCAACCATGATTTTCGAGTTTCACAGTCCTATTAATCACTAAAAATATAATTTAGAGTCTCAATCATTTGTTCGTGTTTTAATAACTCATTTACGATTATAATTTAAAGACTAAGCACGTAACATGTGATTATTTTAATTAAAATTATGAAAATTTAGATAATCATACCATGAGCAATTACTATTGCGCTCATAATTACTTAATGAGTAATTTTAATATGATTAATGATTTATGTATTGTCAATACATTTCAACCCAATTATATATATATATATATATATATATATATATATATATTTATGAAATACTAATATGGTAATAAGATAATCGGTTCGGTGTTTAGCGCGTTAGCTAGTCAATTCTATAAAGAGATAGAAGTTGGTGCACAATCACACGATTGATATCAAAGTCTAGCTAGGAATCGATGATGGTAAAATTCATGAAATTGAGAGAGAGAGACATGCTGATGACATGGGGAACGGAGTTGTTGTCGGCGTCAGTGAAATTTTGGCAGGTGACGGCGTTGCTAGTTGCATCGATATCTTTGTTGTCGCCCCATCCACCGTCTACCCCGCATGGATCTGCGTTGAAATCCCAATCTGATTTCCCTAATGTCTCCCCTATTTCTCTCAACGCTTCCACTGCAAAGAATAAAGAGCCAACAGTCAAAAGAAACAGCAACATCTCGTGCACAACAAGCACGAACGAGGTCAACATCGCGTTACATGTTTGAGCCAAAACCAGAAGAAGAAGGAAAAGGAACAGCGAGAAAAGCAATACAAGATTAGCGGGGTTCTCTTCAATTGTTTCACCTTCGTCATCGGGCAGGAGAGTGGAGGCTGCAGCAAAGTGAGTAGTGCAGAGAAGGACGAGCACAGAGATGAGAGGTGGAGCTGAGAAGAGAATCGTCATCATCTCAGTCCCAAGTTCAATCCAGAGAGAGAGAGAGAGAGAGAGATATCTCACGCTCTTCAACTGAGTCTGCCAAGGCAAAATTTGGCAGAGAGAGATGATTGTGGAGTGGTCTTAGCTTCATGCATTTATACACAGAAAGAGGAACGGGGGGGTAGGATAGGTTTGGTTCGGTTTGCAAACGAGTTTTGAGAAAATAAATGCCTTTGACCTAAAGCTCCTTAAGGAAATATGTGAATTGCATTCGATAAAAACTCCTTTATAAAGCTACTTTGGCCTAAATAGTGTTCGGAAAATATTTATTTGCAAAGGGATTTTGGGTCTAATTTTTTCTCTTTCTCCCTTTTTTTTTTAATTAGTAAAAATCAAACCCTTCAATGAAGGGCTAAAGCCACCGGCAAGCCAAATTTGATGCGCAGCCAATGCCCAAGGTAGTACGACCTCCGGCAAGGGTCGCATGACCCTGTGCATTGCAACCCAAGCGGCTGGCTAGGGTGCAACGCAACCTCGGGTGATGGTTGCCTGGTCGCACGACCAAGGCGACAACCGCCCGGGATTGTGACGCCCGAGGTGGCATGACCCAGGTAGTCGTCACGCAACCTCGTCAAACCCTTGTCAGCCTCTTGCTGGCTCTTTGCTGGCCCGAACTAGCCTCATCGGTTGCCCTTGTTCAAAAAAGATGAATAGTAACAAGGGGTAAAATCGAAAATTAAATAATTGATAAGAGTAGTTTTGAAAAAAGAAAACTAGTTGCATTTAATCAAATGCTGAAAGCCTAATGCTAGTCCCTACTTGCATTCAACTTTTAACTTTTCAAAGCCAACATTCGGTGGAAAGCCCCTTTGCAAAATTTGCCAAACATCCCAACATTTCTTCAAGAGATTTCTCTGGGAAAACTGAACCAAACGCATTTATAAACTCTCGTTCTTGGACGTGTGAAAATGAGAGAGACGACCCAGTTCTTCCTCGATTTGATGATCTTCATCTAGTTATTACACCGTCTATCAATGTCGGAGTCCGAATTCCACGATCGTTAGAAACTTCATTGGCTGATTAGGTTGTCCATAAAATATTTAGATTCTCTTTTTGGACAAATCTATTTTTTTTTTTTACTTTCTGTTAACTTCAGTCGTAACCAATTGATATATTTTTTTTTAATAATTCAGGTGCATGCGCTCGGACACTCGATTGTTTGGAGGCCAATGAAATACTCAACAAGCCATATAAATCGGTTAAATCCAGTTCTTTGATCCCTGACTCATGATAATTTTGACGCAGTTAATAATATCATATTGTCTTAGTTGAAGTAATCACACGAAAAAAAGCATATACGTTGAATTTGGAATTCAACGTCGGTGGACGGCATGATAATATCTAAAGACTTTTCGGTACAATAATTGAATTGTCCAATGGTGGAATCCAAAATATCCCATTCATTAATGGCTGCTTCAACGTTAGCAGAGCCAAGTCTCTATCGATGTAGACAAGTGTACCGCCTATACAAATTGGAAAAAGAATAATCCAAGTCAAATATGCAACGCATTTATGTGGAAAAAGAAAGTTTCAAGTGCTTATAAATTTAGAAAAAGTCAAATCGTGTGTGCGTGGCTAGAGATTTGAAAACTGTCGAACTTTTTTTTTTTTTTGACGAAAACAGAGGACCGTAGATTGATATCAACCAAAAGTGCCACCATAGGGCATAATGTCAGTACAAAGCAAATCGAGCAGGGGCGGTGGAGGAGAAAAGATCCAATTACATAGCGTTAAAAAAGCCTGAAATTTTCCAATCGCGATCTTTTATCTTAAAAGATCTTTCCCACATGACTAAGAATAATGCAGCAAGATCTTGGAATTGATCAAAGCCATTGGGGATCGAGCGTTTTGATACATAGATCTCTAGGGAACGCCGATAACTCAACACCAGTTTTGGCGTGAGTCCTCTTAAATTAGAGTGAGACGATTTCGAGAAAAAGTATATAAGAAAAAAAGTCTTAAATATATTGTACTCATGTCAATTTAGTCATAAATATTTCAATTGTACCAATAAAATCCTAAATATTTTAACGATGCTAATATAATCGATCTGGTCAATTTTTTTAGAAAATCACTAAGATGAATACCGACCATCCTACGTATCATGACTAGTATTGACGCAAACAAATTTTATAATTTTTTTATTTTTTTATTTTTCCCTTTTTTTTTTTCTTTTTTATAGCAACCTTAGACTACTCTAGGCAAGGGCGTCCAAGCCCTCCCTTGGATCTGGCCGACGGCTTGATGCCCTTGCCCGAACCTTGCCTGTGGCAGCAAAATTCTAGACACAATTCCTAGAGTCGACGACAGGGTAATTAATTGCCCCATGTCGGGCTATAAGAATAGTTTACCGGACTTGAAGTTTATGTGAAATTAGTATGAGAGCTCAAGCAATAATAACTACCATGTGAAATGCACATAAAAATAGGGAGCCATTATTTACTTAATCAACAAGCTACGCAAGCCTCGTTGATAAGTCAGGAAAAGTTGCTTATGGATAGTGTTACCAAGAAGAAATGGAAAACGTGGAGAATCCTAAGAGTAGCGCCCAAAGAGAAGTAACCGATCGACCGCTATCAATTCTCCCTATATATACCACAGCCTGTCCAATGAGGAAGCCCCCTGCACAACCCAACAACTATCTTTATTATATCTTTACTTTATCACATTTTAGCTATAATTTTCAAAATTCCCATCGTAGATTAATTCCAACGTGTCTCTTTATTCGGTTCAGCATTGTTGATAAAATTCTAGTGTTCTTCCACAAGCTGAGCATCGTCAATTAAATTCCGATGTTGTGTTTCCTATCCTAAAATATTGCTATTGATTATATTCCAGCTATATACCTAAAGCAAGCCGTGTCGTGGATTAAATTCCGGCATAATTTGAGTTCGAAGTATAGGTTATCTAGCTACATGTGGCCAACTTATAGCATTGATAATATTTGGTGTAATTTGTACCCAAAAGCTGTTAATCTTTGAGTCATTTGAGTATCAGTTATTAGGGTTATATATACAAGTTGAGAATAAAATTTACTGTTGCATTTAAGTTTTTCTTCTCAGATTCAACACAAAACCTGAGTCTCCTATAATAAAACCAAAACGCAATATTGGTAAAAGATTTTTCGTGGGAACCAAATCGGCAAAATACTATTGATATATATTATGATTTTTAATATAAAAAAAAGTACTCCAATGTTAACATTCATTTATTTCTTTTCAAAGATTAAAGTACTTAATATTAGCTAAAAAATCAAGATTTCAAATCTAAAATTGGCTAAAAGGTACCGCCCCCGAACAAGATTCAAGTCAATCCGACAGTCAAATGCCTTTCTGTAAGTCGGACCCAAACAAGTTAAGGGTGTAGCCACCGGCAAAGAAAAAGACTAGCTAACTCTGACAGTACCGACCAAAAAAAAAAAAAAAAAAACTCCGACAGTCAAATGCCTTTTTCTTTTGTCCTTTTGTTTGATTTCGACGAAAAAGGAACCCCAGCTCCATGATTTGGCAATTTTCTTTTTGCTTTTACACTTTTTTTCCTGGTCGGATCTTTTGCTTTCACACTTAAGGAGGAGAAATGTATGCTAAGTAGCTTCTTCGAACTTTCCTTGTCCCTTTTTTACTTGAGATTGGAAAATTTTCCCACGAATGGAATGTTTCATTGTATTAAAAAAAGATACTGATCTTTCATGCCTCCACAATATTTATATGAATGTCCTTTCACATTCTAACTGCTTATATGTTACTACATGCATTTAATACTGTTAAGAATTGATTCGGACACCGACTATCACATGAGTAAGATGTGAGAGAAATTATCACATTAGGGAAAAAATATATGATTTTTAACAAATGAACATGAGACAAAGAGTCTAATAACCTATTTTAAACTTTGAAGCCCACATCTTTTCTTCGGGCTAACAATAACCACATGTATGTAAAATCTCTATTTCTTTATAATATCCCAATTCGATGTAAATGTTTCTAATCTCAGTACTTTCTAACTTTATTTTGATCTCAAATGTAGATGTCCTCATCTAATGAAAACTGGAGTCATTGTCTCAGTAGCCACCATTCCTCATGAAAATTAGGAGGTGGGGAGTTCCAGATGGGGATGTATGCATTTATGGGGTTTCTTCAGGTGGACCCACTAGGGGCTTGCCGATATGCTCGAAGAGAAGCTCCAAAATTTAGTAATAAACTTGGCAAATCCCGAAAAAAAAAAAAAAGGCAATGTGAGGTTTGCCACTTATTTTGAAGAAAAACCATTTCTATTTGTCTGCTTTGCCAATTTCTTAACATTAACTCCATTCCAATTACATCAAGCCTTAGCCTTCCTATAAAAAAAAAAAAGTCTAAACCTTTCAATGCTTTTCTATTGCCAATTGGTTCGTTGGTATTCATTTGAAAACCTGCCTTTTAAATGAGCCATAGAGAAAGGATCTCGCTTATCAATCATATAACGTGCCACTAATTTTATCCTAAATTAAGATTTGAGCATGCCATCAATAAAAAAAGCCTACCGGCTATCACTCTTTAAATAAAATATTACTAAAGATTGCACTTATCGTCATGAATTATCTAAATTTGAATTAAACCTAAATCTAGATGATTTAAGAAATATAGATAGGTAGAGAAATTAATACCTTATAGCGATGCGCTCGTCCAAGTGGATGCGATGGCCCGCTCATTGAATGCGGTCCAACTTGCATTCTCTGACCCACCAATTTGCAAAACCGACGGGAGTCTCCGGAGAAAATCATTCGTTGCTGCCAATTTGCTTTTGCGTTCATACTCTAGAACGCGAAATTTATGCTAATGAGCTTCTTTGAATTTTCGATATCCCTCCTTTCTTTTTGTGATAGAAAACTTTCCATGTGGATGTTTCATTATGTTCAAAAGAAATGTCGGTCTTTCATGTCTGCACTATGCTTCAATGAATGTCTTTATACATTGCACTGTGAACGTATCAACACATGCATTAATGTAGCTGAGAGTTGATTCAGATACTAATAAGAGTAAGTACAGGCTGGGTTGAAGATCTTCATTCAATCGGCGATTGTGTCAAATGCGGGAAAATTATCTTAGTAGGAAGGTAGAATATGATTTTCAGCATAGAAAATAATATGAGTCAAAGCATCTAATGTTATCCATCTTAACCTGATATAGTTTGTATACCATTGGTGGTATTATATGTCTTGAATATAAATAACGGAAAAATTTGTCCTATAAAAGTTACAAAAAAAAATATCATATATGTCAAGTTTGGGATCTAGCATAAATGGACAGAATAATAATTGATATCTTAAGACTTTTTAGGATAACGATTGACTTGTACGGTTGTAGAAACTAAATTATTTGGCACAACAATCTGTTCCATTCATTAATGAGTGCTCGTACATTAGCATATCTAAGTCTCTATCGATATTAACAGGTGTTTCACCCATTCAACATGGAATTATTTGAAATAAATTAATTTAAGTCAAATAGACAATGCTCTTTCTTAGAGGAAATTATTTAAAAAAATTAAATATATTATATTTATGTCAATTCAATAAAAAAATCTTTCAATTGTTTAATTCAATCCTAAACTTTTTTACAATTTGTCGATATAGTCCACCTAGCCTTGCCTTTGGCCAGCCATGGTGACTGATAGAGGAAGAAGAAAAAGAAAAGGAAAGAAAATAAAATAAAATAATATAAATGCGGATTTTTTTAATTGCAAAAATTGACCACGTGAATGTTAGTTGTGGCACGTAGGATGACCGGTGGGCACAACCTACCAATGAATTTAATTGACAAAACATGAAAATGTTTCTAACTAACTTGACATTGTTGAAAAGTTTATAATTAAATTGGCATAAGTAGAATATATTAGAATTTTTTAATAATAAATTTCCCATCTTTCTTGAGCTGCTCATAAAAGTTCTTTTAACTCGGTCCACATGCCACAACAATTAATTGCTACCAGAAAATTAATATATATATCATACACGAGTGGAGATGCATGTGTCCATACTTGACCATTTTTGTTTTTGGCTTCTAGAAAAGTCCAATAATTTTTAAACTCAAATATTTGAAAAACTATAAAAAGGTTATATGAGAACTATTGTGGCAATTGAAAGGTTTCAAGTGCTTGTAAATTTTTCTTTTTAAAAGTCCAAATTACGTGCGTAGAGATTTAAAGAAACTTTTAACTGTTTAAATAGTCATTGTCGAAAAAGGGTGAAATTTTTCAATTACAGGACGACTGTCGAGATCAAATTTTCGGGTGAACCACCTAAAATCAGACTAATGGACTACTAAGTCTAACTTAGCTCGGGCTCTCCCAAGCTCATACCAATTCGCGACTTAGATTCAAATATCTAGCATGCAAAATGGAGTCGTCACTAATTAGTTTACGATGGGTCGATTAGATACCTAAGTAAAATAATGGGAGAATTATTTTACTTCTATGAACCATAGCTTTTGGGTACGGGGACTTGATTATGTTAAATTTCTCTAACGCCCTTTCGGTACCTTTCTCTTTTAGTTTGAAAAATGTTTGGCAAGCAGCTTGAATTGATTTTACTTCCCTAACATGTGAAGTGACCATGCGGATGCGCTAACCACCAATTTAACACCCAGCAGTGAATAAATTGCAGGACTTACCTCATAGCAACAAAAGCATTTGCAATATTAGATCAGAATGCAAATCGACAACCCTAGATATGATTTCTAATTAACACGCAATTTCTTTTTTTTGTTTTCACTTATTTAATGAAAATCATGTAATGTATACTACTAATTTAACATGAAATGATATGACATGGCGATATGACCTAAGTTATACGACATAAAGAAAATATAAGCATGCAGTCTATCTTAAAGAAAATTATCTCTAACTATAACTAAGTAGAAAATAAAATTAAATATGCAATCCTACCCTAGTATGCAATGACGTACAAAGAATGCCCTAACTCTAAGTTTTCTTTTTTTCCTTTTTCATGAAATTCGAAATTAAAGAAATGCAACAATTAAATATGCAATCTAAATTAACCAAATAACCTAATTCTAATGACGAGCAATTTCTAACTAAATGAACCTAGCAACAATCACTAAATGAGGGGCATTTCATGAAACTAATCTTACATGACATGCACATGATTTTTTTTTTGTATTTATTTTTTATGAAAATTCGTAATTAAAATCACTAAAAATAAAAATCTAACTAAAGTGAAAACTAAAGTGAAATGTTATCTATCCTAAATGCCTCATTTTAAAAATAACCAACTATCATGCAATCAATTCTAATCTACATGGGATGCAAATGCAATTTTTTTTTTTTTTTGTATTTTCGGTATATAGAATAATTAAGAGATAAACATCAAACCATCCATGGTCATCACAAATGTTATCCACCATTCGAATTGAAATCCAAACTTGATTATTTCGCTAATAAAATCGATAAATTGATCTTAAGCTTTAAAGATCAAGTTATCAATTTTACTCCCGCGTGAATAATTATTCCATCTAAAACCTTATAAATAGAATAAAAATTCGTGCGGTTGCAAATTGGATGCTACATTAGGGAATTTCAATCATGCATTGGAAAATATTTCAAACAAAGAGATAAAATATCAAAATTAAAACAGGATAAAATAAATCTACCTTGTAAAATAAATCTAACTAAAAATAAAGCAAGTCTCTACCTAAATTGGAATTTTTTTAAAAATCCGATCGGTTCAAGTGAACCACGGTAGAGGCTCGGCGCGGCTAAGGACGGGGGCTGCTCTCGGTCACTGCGGTAATGCACGGATGGTGGCCTCAATGGTGGAGAGATGACATTTTTTTGTCAAGATCACCTCCACAAATTCGTAGGCGTCGCAGTAGAGGTCGGGCTCGCGGGGAACCTGCAGGAAATCACTTAGAATTACTGGAGATTGCCCGGGATCGCTGGCTGGTACCGTCTGGACGGCAGATCCTCAAGGTCGTTCGGCTGGCTTCTTGAAGCGTCGGGGCTGAGAACAGTGTTGGGCTGGAGCAAATCTGGGCTGAGGAACATGCAGTCGAGCCTGCACGCTGCCCAGGCTGCATTGAATTACTCAGGGACTGCCGGCGGAAGCAAGATTGCGGTGGAGGGACAGCGAAGCCCCTGGCGTGGCAGATCAACGGGAGCACGGACACGACACCGGCACCGAGAAGGAGCTGCAGGCACGCGTGGGGATCGCTAACGTCGATGGAGCCTCTTTTGAACTACCACAAGTAAAAAGGCTGAGCTTTGTTCGATATCAATTTTCCCTCACGATCCGCCTTTTCTCTCTATTCCCACGTGTGTTGCTCAATTTTGTTGCGTACTCCACTGTGTGTCGTGTATTCAAAGTCCTCTTTTCAGAATTGTGGCCGTATGTATCGATTGCATGTCCTCTCCCAAAAACCCTATGCATTCCAAATCCATATCCACGGAGATTTCTTTTCCAAACACAATATTTAATTTTCCAAACGTAATATTTGCTTTTGAATTCTCACAAAGATAAATCCATAAAATCTCTTCGAATATACAGACTTGAGCCGATTTGCTCTCTTTGTGGGCCTAGCTCAACTCATCAATTTAAAGTTCTGAACCATCAATTCGAACTCATCCATTCTTTGGCCCATTGTAAATGCAAATTAAAAATAAATGCACCTAAAATTATATGCCATACAATTAATAATTTTTCGGAGATAAAATTACCTCATAATTTTTAATGCGATAAATGACTAAATGGATCGCCAAAATTTAGGTGTCATCAACGAGTCATGGAATCGTAGCCAAAGAGAAGGGGGAGCAGTTTTTGGTGGATGGTTTGGGGGTGGGGATGGGGGTGTGGTGTGGTGGGTTTGGAGGAGTTGCAGGTGGAGGGGTTTATACTTCGACTTTGCTTTGGCCTAACATAGCCTCTTTTATCTCCATTTCATGTTAGAAATGTAGACACCAACTGCAGAAAAATCAAGGCACGCTAAGCTATTATGATCAATCTCATTGGATTACAAAATATCGAAGGACTCCCAAATCCTGGAAGTTAATATACCGATTTATTTGCGTGCTAAGTAGTTCGACTTCCAAAGTGGGACGAACTCGTCAAATTAGTTTGGTTGTTTCTGCTTCTCTTTGGCACCTCATCGTTTGACTATTCGTCTCTCGGGGTGATGTACTTCAACTTATTTCTCAGTCACCGAGTAAATGGAAAAGCAGAAAATTAAGATTTGGATTTAGTTTGATGAGCTGACGACCTCAAAATATTCGAACAAGAAACCAAACAATCTTGTGGGTATGATTTCTACGTACTATAATTAAACATCCCTTTTCTCTTCTACAAAGAAAGGTGAATTCTGTAAGCACCGCCCCCATATTCTACACAACATGAGAGACCAAAACGAAAGGATACTTCTAAGTGGTGATTCTGCAAGAAAGAGCTTCCAAGGTTGGGGCTGATCAATAGCTTGCTTTCTACAAGGCCAGACCAGAGCTTCCAACCTCCTCAATTGACTTATGAGTTGCTTATAAACGGCGAGTCTCGCTTTCGAAACCATTAGTGCCATCCTCTTCCTCGACTTCTTCAACCGCCACCTAGTCTTCACCTTCAACCAGCACAACCTCGCTCTCAGAAGCAACGGCCTCCTCCGAGTATCGGCTCTCTCCAACACTTTGTAGATCAGGAACTGCAATTTTCAGTGCTTTTTCTCTTCCGGGTCCTCGAAATCCATCCTTTTGTACATATACGGCTTCTTCGAAAGAGCCATTGTCGATCCTCGTAATCAAGCTTTTAAGTTGAATTTGGCAATAAAGAGGTTGAAGATAATGTTGGTAGTTTGTTTGTAAAACAAAGAAAGATGTGCCTTGTCCCACACCGAAAAAGATTTTTTTTTTTTGGTGAATTTTAACATACATCGAAAAGATTTGAGTGCACACGTGGACAGGATTTGGCACTAATCAATGATCATTATTTTTTTATTTATTAAAATTTGAATTAATAATTATAAAAATAACTATTGTGTCTCATTGAAACGATGTGACTTGTAATGGAGTGACAGTTATTTTTTAATTATTTAATTTCGAATTTATTATTTTTGCCTAATGGTTATTAGGCACTCTTACAACATTTGAAAAGTTACGTTTGTTTGGATATAAGTTCTTCATCTTTGAATTCAAAGAAATTTATTCAACATTTGTGTTCAATTATTTGCAGAACTTTCAAGTCTTTTTCATGATCTTCCTCTTCCCATTTTCGTTTTCCTTCGAAAGAATATACAACCATTATTTTTAATTGTTTTCTAGAGAGATTTTTAATAAATATTAAAATTGTTATCTAGTATTCTCATTCGAAACATTGTTGTATCATGGAGGAAGTTTTGCCAGTAACCATTAGAATATTGTGGGGCAAATAAATCTTTAAATAAAGTGATATCACATCTCAAAATCTAACTTAATTGCTCTAAAAGTCCGACTTCATTGTTTTATCCAATTCGGAACCATATTTTCTCAACAGATAAGGGAGTGTGTTTTGGAGGAGTTGAAACCTGGGGTAGGAGATCAGCAGGTTTCTATAGAGCTTGTAGGAGGTAAACATTGCATCAGTTGATGAAGGCACAATGCATGTGCACTCATGTTCGTTAGTATAAATCATTAAATAAGGAAAGAAACAATGACTAAACTTGGCCTGGAAAGCTTACATCATTTGGGTGCTAAAGTTTGACCTAAAATTTGATTATAAGATTAAATTGATTTTGACTGGATACATCAACGGAGACTCCACTTCAAAGACATTATGGGGTTCCTCAATCGGTATACTCTTCATCTTCTGAGTTTCTTCAACAGGTCTAATTTTTCAGATAAATGGTAATGCGAGGTATATTAAGAAAATTTATCAAAAAAGTTGTTATCCTATAGATAAACCAAAATCCTTATTTGGGTGTTAATACATACAACTCATATATTCAAATGCTCGCATACAGTCCGTCACTTATTTGATATTTCAATTTCGCGGATTGAGTTTAATATATCGGTCATAGTCATCCATATTTAGTAAAATTATAAACGCATAATATCATAAGATTAAAATGAATTTATTAATTATTGTCAATGACACATATAATATTAAATTGGAATAGCATTGATGTTAAGGAAACTTTGGATACAACAGTCTCCAGCTCCTGGCCGGATCAAGATGGCCCTTAATTTTTATTCTGCTTTTAACGTTTGTGCTGCCGTTTATTTAATGTTGAAGGATGTCGAACTAGTAGAGTTGGAAGCAAAGTCAAACGGGAGACATGGGAACATGCCATCGATCTGTCTACACAACACAAGGTTCATCATCTTAACGAAAATCATCAATAACAATGCTCAGAAGAACAAGATTTTTCAAATATAGTACGTGTTTGAAATTTATTCTACTGAAGAAGGCCAATCACCTTACAAAAAATTATGAAAAATTATGATATTGATACCATCTATTTCAATAAATAATTCTATATATAAGCTACTCCTACGTCTCTTTTAAAGTGATTGATTAGATCACCAAATCATGATTAATGCGTAACTCAGTACATTTATTTTTCTAATGCAAATTAAAATAATCTTGTGACAGGGTGTGCTTGTCAACTAGTTTATATAAATTGCCAAATCCTAGGGATGGTTAATGCGGTCCGATATCAACTAAGCAAGGAGGCATTTGGACCGGGCCACCTGCACCTGCACTTAATAGAAACCTGCCTCACGTCCACAACATTTGATTACTAATTGTAGTCATTTAAGGGATCTTATAAAGTATTAACAACTATCTATACTTATTTGTTCTTTGAAATTAGGAAAACCGATTATTGAATAAGTGTAATAGTCTTTGTTCTCTATCGATCTCCTAAACATTAAGCATAGGTAGGCAAGAAAAATAATATGGTTGAATGATGAATGGACCATGAGTCATCACCTTCACAAGTTCACCAACCTTGAGGGAAACAGGCAATTCATGCACCCAAGTAGATTGAGACGTTCCTAATTAAGTTACACATTAAAAAGAAATGGAGTTTTGGTATAAACTGTTTATAGGGTAGGAAAGGGATAGATCAAGCCAATCTCGGTTAATGGGACATTTCCGTCACATATTTGTTAACAAAACTAATCGAGTCTGAGTGCTTTTTGCTCTACGATTGACTTAATAAATTTCCGTATGGTGAGTCCAAACAATATTTTCCTCTCAATGTTTTATATCGGCCGTTTTAATGAATTCAAGATTTTTTTCAATTGTAATAATATTCAGCATAATAGGAAAAAATCGAATTGGAATTAGTCGAAGACAATATTCACATGCTTCGTGAGGTACAAGAGTGAGTTTAAGAATGACTTCATTAATAAACCTTCTTAGACTCACATTCATTAAAAAAAATTAAACCCGTTGACGTTGAGTTTCAGTCAACTACATATATTAATATTTTCTATCTCATCAATTATTCAAATGATACTCTAGTTCTCGATGGTCTTCAATAATAGTACGCAAAACTACAGTAAAGTAATACAAACAACATATGCTTGTCATTTTACAGTGCACAAATCAACACAACATTATATTCCATCTACTTTACAGAAAATCGACAATCTGTAAAATATTTTGTTAACTTTTAACCATCGTTATTACTTAGAAAAATGAGTTAACGAAAATATATGAAGAGATGTATATGATCAAATTTAGGAAAAAAAAATCAGATCATTGATTTGCCGCGAAATACACGAAATTAAAAAAAATCGAGCATAGAAGTATGGCAGAGCTCTCGTGCAAGTCCCCTACATCGACAACCAAACGTGCAACGTTAAAATACGCAAATCATGGAGGTTTCCTCCATTTGTTTAGCTTCCGAAACGACAGAACAGACTAAGAATAACCAAATGTTAGAGATCCTCTCTAGTTCAAAATAAATCAATAAATACATGAAGGTTGACGCCTTTATTTTGTAATATCTTTTTTTTTTTTTTTGTAAGTTTATTTTGTAATATCTTTTGTCTTCCGTTAACTTGAAAAACCGTCACCGAATAAGTCTAGGAGACATAGAAAAACAATATATTCTGTTTGTCCCATGCACAACCGTATTCTAAACCCTAACCCGTTTCCCACTCTCTTCCTTGCCCTTTTTCTCTCTCCTCGCACACGATAGCACAACGACCCACGGCGTGAGAGCCACAACAACGCCGAGCTATCGCTCGATGCCTAAGCCTGCTCTCCCGAGTCGCCAACAACACCCTCGACCACCACCCACGTCTCTTTCCCCACATCCACGTCTTTATCAGTGGCCAGATCGTTCGCTGCTCACGATGCCGGGTAGCTCAGCTTGAGCCCAAGGCTCCCGGTCCAAGGCCACGCAAGCTCGGCCTCGAGCTCACTAGGGTCATGACCGACTGCGAGCATCTGCAACAAGCTCGCAAGCAACACAAGTTTTGCTATAGAGCTCTACCTTGGCCGCTAGATCAAGGTCTGGCCTTGAGCTAGCGGCGACGGCCTCCAAAGAAACAACGGCGGCACATATAGTGACGAGGGGGAGATGTGGTAGTGAGTATGCTGGACGAAGCAAGCCCTTCGGCCGAGGGAGAGAAAGTGCGGGCATATGTTGGGTTTTTTTGGAGGTAGGGTAATTTGGAAAATAAATTAGCAACTTGGTAAATTACGTGTCAATGAGTGGTATAACTTGAAAACCATTGTAATAACTTAGTATGATAGTTGTAGGTTTTGAAATATGAGAAGAGTATTTAATATGTGAAGGAAAACTCAATATGATAATTGCTAGGTTCGTTAGTGTACCAAAAGTTTTACATACTCACCACTCGATGATTGAACAGCGTAATTAAGTCCTTTCACGCATCAATCACCTAACGATGGGAATGTAAATCAGTTCTTACCTCCACACTGGACATAATGAAAATCCTGATGCATTATATAATATAATACAATTTGCAATAACAAGTGTCCAGTTTGGTGTTCAAGTGGATATTTCAGTTCATACAAGATTGGAGACTTTCCAAGGCCAATGGGTGGCTGAGCGAGAATGGTGCACCTGACGCGGTTGAAATCTTGTGCAGAAAGTTACCCTTTTTAATTAAACAGTGGATGGATTGATTCCATCGTTTACGTGCCCTTCCTTTAAAGAATAAGCCACGTCATCTTTTAAAAGGACGAACAGCGGATTAATCTCAAATTCATTAATTTTTTTATTTTAAATAAATATAAACCACGTTGAAACCGACTTCACAAGGTATCTTGCAAATTAAATAAGAGTCCAATTTGAATTTGGAAGCAGCGGCAAACCCACGTAGAGATCTCGTACTTTCCTATTCGGGCTTCAACATACTTTAATGTGGGTTTGGTTTCGTATGCCAGGCTAAAAACATAAGACATATATCAACTACGGAGATAATGGTAGGGGTGTGCAAAGAAACCGGAACCCGCCTAGACTGCTCGAAACCGGACTAAAATCACCCGGAACCGGTGATTCTTAAGGGAACCGGTTTGATTCCCGATTCTATGGGCGAGATGTGTCTACTCGCCCACCCGGACTGGACCTATTATATTATAATAAGTATATTAATATTTTATATTAAAAATAATTTTGAAATTAGCAAATCTAAAATTTAGTGCTCCAATTTCCATCTTGTCTCGTTCATTTGCTCTCGCACATCTCATCTTTCTCAATTCAAATTGTCCCCTAGCTCCCTCTTCCTCTCTGATTCACCTTCGAATATGCTCATCTCCCTTCGAGTCCTAGTCCGGACTCGATGAAACAAGGAGTAGATTCTCTTTCCCCCTCAAACTTGAACTCTCTGTCCATGTCGTCGCCATCCTCATCGCCACCTCTCGCATTTACCGTCATTGTCGTCCTCGTCATTCTGGGCTCGTCTCACTTCTGCCTCCCCTCTTCCTTCTCCCCCTCCTCAAGCTTCTCCCCATCGTCCTCGTCTTTGGGAACAGGGGTGAACTCCAAGTCGAAGAACAGCCCGTCATCCTCCTCGTTGTCGGTCTTGGGGAAGGAGCAAGAGACAGTGGAGGCGAAGGCGGTGGCAAAGATGGTGGTGGTTATCGGGACGGAAACAACAAGATGGTTGCGGCCACCACGGCGCCGGTGCTTGAGGAGGCTAAAAGCTACCATGGTCGGGAGAGATAGAATAAGTAGATGTAGGAGGGCAAAAAGGGAAAGGCGAGGAGGTTGGACTGGTTCCATGGATCCACTCGGAAATCGAACCGAATAGGCAGTCTAGTTCTCGAGTGGATCCATGCAACTAACGGGCAGTTCCCAATTCTAATTTTTCAGAACCAATTCTTAGCAAGTGGTTCCCGATTCTAGGTCGAAACCACCCACCCAAACCATGCACACCCTTAGATGATGTTGGGAGTTGTGGGTAAAGGCAAGGGAACGAGGCTATGACATCCCGATTTTTCTCAATTTCATTTTTAGTCAATTGAGTCGGGCAATTCATCTGTGCATGTAGTTCGTCTCTCAGAGTTGGCCACTCACGAGGGAACTGGTCTATTGAGTGAAGTAATTAAGGAATTTTACCGCGTCAGACTTGGGGACTGATCACCCTCGGGTCAAATGCAAGAAAATTTCCCCAAAAGCTACTCAGTGGATTAGGCGAGCCGAAATCGCACTAGATTGAATTCAACCATACAAATTGAGATTGAATTTAGAAGTCGGAAGCTCGGTCATGTCACACATCTTATTAGGATCATGAGATAATTTTTGTGGATTTTAATTGGATTCAATTAGAAGATAATTGGTAGAAGAATTGAAGAAATTGGGTGTACAAAAATTCGGACCTCGGCGGAAATGAAATTGCACCCATTGAATGATGTTGTGGAGGATTTGAATTAGTGGAAGATGACATGGGATGATGTCATGGTGGTTGGGCCAAGGGTGGAGATCTTGACAAGTGGACGGTGGGGATTGGCTCTTGAAAAGATGACCAATCAACATCATCTTCCACCTTGGAGGGGAGAGAGAGAGGAGGAGAGAGGGAAACCAGCGAAGGGGGAGGAGCTCGCCATTCGGACAGCCGCCGCGTCCCCGTTCGCCGCTCGGTCGCCGCTCGCCGCCGCCGTGTGGCGCCACCGTCGCCGTCTCGCCCGACCGCGCAAGGCCCCGCGCGCCCGCCTCGTCGCTCCGCCCGTTTCCCTCGTCTCACCAGCCGCCTCAGCCGCCGTCCAGAGCTGCTCATCGTCGCCAGCCGCCGCTGGAGGCCCGTCAGAGTCGCTGCCTGCACCGCCTGAGCCACCGTCGCCCTTCCCCGCCGGTTTCGGGCCTAACCGGCCGCTGTTTCGGCCCTCCTCCGCCGCGACCAGCAGCTGGTTTTGTGGGTCTCGCAGCCCACTCAAGGCCGGTTTTGGACGTCTTCCCGGCCCCGGAAGCAAGGCCCGCCTTTGGAAAAGTTGATCCCGGCGCCGCCCTCATCGTTTTGGTCTAAGCGGCGAGCTAATCCGGTGAGTTTAACTCACTAAATCTTGATTAGATGGTTAATGATGCCCTAAGTGTGCTTAGTCTAAGTTAATTAAGTTTAGGTGGTTAGATTAGTTTATTTGGTTGAGGATTAGATTATGATGTTTAATTAAGTTAAAGTGTGTTTAGTTCAAAGTTAAGTATGTTTATTTTAATATAAAGCTTTGATGTGACATAATGGGGTTTTATTTTTGAATTATTTAATGATTTCGAATTCTGGAATTTATAATATTATATTATATTCCGAAATTATGAAAATATTATTATTTAAAAAAAAAAAAACAGAAAAATTATTTTTTACCCCTTGCTCAGAATTTCGTGCCGATCGCTCGCCGTGTAATCGGATTTTGAAATTGACGATTGGATATTATAAATTGAGCGTGGATCGTGAAAAATGTGGATATTATTATTATATTAATTTTCGGAATAAATTTAATTATTTAATAAATTCAGAAAATTATTTTGGGACCTCATAATTTTGTGCTGATCGCTGCAAGTGTATTCAGATTATGAATTTGATGATTAGATATTCAAATTGAGTGATGATTTGTGCATTTGATTATTGAATTGTTGTGTCTTTGGTTGAAAGACTCGGGTCGCAAAGAGTGGCTAGGCCGACCGGATCCTTATTCTACTAAAAATGCCGTCAAGAGAGTGACGTGGCTCGGTCGCAAAGTAGTGGCTAGGCCGACCGGATCCTTATTCTACTAGAAATGCCATCAAGAGAGTGACGTGGCTCGGGTCACGTAGTGGCTAGGCCGACCGGATCCTTATTCTACTAAAAATGCCGTCAAGAGAGTGACGTGGCTCGGGTCGCGATAGTGGCAGGCCGACGGATCCTTATTCTTCTAGAAATGCTTTGTCAAGAGAATGACGTGGCTTGGTCGCAGTAGTGGCGAGACCGACTGAACCTTTATTCTTCTAGAAATGCTGTCAAGAGAATGACGTGGCTTGGTCGCAGTAGTGGCGAGACCGACTGGACCTTTATTCTTCTAGAACTGCTGTCGATAGAACGACGTGGCTTGGTCGCAGTAGTGGCGAGACCGACTGGACCTTTATTCTTTTAGAAATGTCGTAATGTTAGTAGATAGCCAACCCGCGAGTAGGCTATGCCCTTGTGTAGCAATGAATAATAATTGGAATGCGTGCTAAGTGCGATTATGATTTATATGAAAGTGATGGCTTTCCAATTGTTTGAATTATTATTACTACCTGAGATTGTGTGATATAAATTGTGCTAATCTGCAGGAAGGAATTAAGACGAGGTAAGTCTTCTGTGTGACGTGGATAGGCCACCCGGGGTGTATTTTCTTTCTAATAGGGGTTTAGGGGGTTGAACTTGCTAAGACATTGTCTCATCCCGGTTGTGGGATTAAAATTTCAGGTCCCCGGTGGACGGAGCGGCTAGATAGCTTTGGTTGGCCTTGAGGAGTTGCGAGGGTGAAGTCATAAGGATTGAAGAGCGTGTCCGACTTGTAGGTCGTAGGACGGTTAATTTTTTTAGAGCCGGTCTTTTGTAGACTTTTGGCGTAGGCCTTCGTTTGTAACTCGGTTGGTTTATTTAAGTGATTGGTTGTGAAATTGTTTCCTGCTTTTCTATCCCGTATTTTATTGTCAGGGGTTTTATAATACGTTCCGCTTGCGCATTAATAAATTAATGGGGTCGGCGACACTCCTGGGAATGTCGCATTTGCATGACCATGGTGGGATATTGGCGCGCTCAAGGTTTGGGGCGTGACATCTCCATTTAAGTGGTATCAGAGCATGGTCTGTGTATGGAGTGATAAGGTGCGATGAGTCATGGGATAGTTAGTAGGAAAGGCTTTTAATATGCTGATGCATGTGGTTGATAGTTGATTGGTAGTATGTTTGTGGGGTCACTCAAATTCTAACCTGGTGTTGGAATCGGAAAACAGGTGTCTATAAAGAGCCTGTAGGATGAGTGACCAGGAGTGGAGGACTCCTTGGAGAAGGTCGGTAGGACCTATACCTCGGGGTAGGATGCTAACAAGAGTTGGTACCCGAGGTAGAGCGCGAGCTCGATCCGGCGTGTGTGTGAGAGTACCGCTATAGGCTGGTACTTAGAGTGTAGTAGCACCGAGCGATCCTAGGTTTGATGGGATCGTTCAGGCGCTAGCATTCCTTGGAAGCTTGTTGGGTCAGTAAGTTCAGGATCGAGCCGTTGATGTTGCCATTGTGTCTACCGCTGCTAGTGTTGTGACCGCTGTTGTTGTTGTGCCTGTTGAGGCCTAATATGGAGTTGTGATCGAGGATCAAGCCACCGTATCTCGAGTCAAAGTTCGGTTTAAGCAAAAATGGAAATCGATTGGGGGAAAGGCCGATGTCAGAAGAAAGATGCCCTGTTTCACCCAACCGGAAGAGTAGAGTTGGAAAATCAATGCTCAACTTGATCGATGCGTGTCTGTGTCTATAAGAAATGGCATGGATCTGTCCTGTGTTGTAAGAGGGAAAGGACTTGTTACAGGTGTCACCAATAAGGTCAATTGATCGAAGATGGTCCGTATAGAAAGATGGAATCACAAACTGTTTCTGTCACCGCCGTTGATAAGGTAGAACGAAAGAAGCATGCTTCGGGACATTTAGTGGGGTACTTGGAATGGACCTCAGTGAAAGGATGGGTGCATGAAGTCACTTGATGGGAGGTAAAGGACTCATCGTTTGTGTGCCGAGTTTGTGGAAAGAGGCTTGAGTCAGCCCAGTGTCAGAGTAAAAAGGGAGCATGCTTTGAATGTGGCCAGCACGGCCATCGAGTTAGGAATTGTCCGCATAAGTCCATAAGAGCTTGAGTACCGTTACCGCAGATTGGACGCCACTAGGATGGCTAGAGGAGCATGAAGGGATCGACCATGCATCAATCAGAAGAAGAATGTTTATGAGATGTTTTATGCAAAGTAATGCAGCAGAATTTTCAGTGAAGATTGTAGGGTTTTCGTTGAGGTAATGAGGTAATAGAAATGTGAATTTCTGACTATAGTTGCACTCGAAGAGTTTGTTCAAGTATGACTTGGAAGTCATTTATGAAAGGGTTTGGCCCAAGGAGCTTTCTGTTGTTTTGAATCATGGTAGTAACATAATTCAGTTTGTTCAGTTAGCGTGTGAAAGTTTTGAATCACTAAAGTTGAAGAGGAACTTCAACCCTTGTTATTCGTCACTGAAGATGACCTGGTTCTGGTTGTTGGTTACCAAATATGCATGGCAACTGTAATGGATGCGTCAGTTGAGGAGCCGAATATGGAGATTATAATCGTGGTACAGGAGTTTTCTAAGGTATTCTCGGAAGAATTGTCAGGTTTGTTGTCAGAAAGAGAAATAGAGTTCGTGAGGATATTAGCACCCGGAACGGAGCCAGTCCCTAAGGCTCCTTACCGGATGGTGTTACCCGAGTTAAAAGAATTGAAGGTGTAGATGCAAGAAGTGTTAGATAGGGGATTCATACCTTCCAGTGCATCACCTTGGGGAACACTTGTTCTATTAGTGAAGAAGAAGGTTAGTTCGTTGCGCTTGTACATCGATATTCTTCAAGATCGACTGGAGGTCAGGGTATCATCAGTTGAGGATCAGGAAGAAAGATACACCGAAGTTAGCATCTCGTACTCGATACGGCAGTTATGAGTTCATTGTAATATCGTGTGGTTTGATGGACACCTCAATTGGTTGTTGGATTTAATGAGCAAAATGTTTAAGGGGACTTGAATCAGTTGCGATCGTGTTCATTGAAGTTATCCCGGTGTGTTCAAAGAGTGTTAAGGAGCACGAGAGACATTTGGGGATGGTACTTTAGGCTTTGAATACTTTTGGATTTCACAATAAGCTTAGCAGATGCGAGTTTTGGATCACTCGTGTCGCGTTCCTAGGCCATGTGATTTCAGGAAAAGGAATCTCCGTAAACCCCATCCAAGATTGAAGCAGTGAACAATTGGCCGAGATTGAATACAGTGGCAGAGATTAGAAGTTTCTGGGGATTAGCAGGATATTTCAGATAGTTTGAAGAAAGGTTTTCAGTGTTAGCATCGTCGTGGACAAGACTTCTGAAGAATGAAGAAAAGTTCATGTGGATAGGTAAGTGCGAGCGTAGTTTTCAAGAGCTTAAGTAGAGGCTGACTACCGCACTGTGCCGATCATTTCACCCGGTCCCGAAAGTTATGAGATCTGCGGTTAGGGGTGTGCATGGTCCGGGCGGGCGGTTCCCGACCTAGAATCGGAACCGCCCGTTAAGTACCGGTTCCAAAAATTGGAACCGGGATCCACCCGTTGTCGCATGGATCCACCCGGGAACCGGACCGCCGGTCCGGTCCGGTTCCCGGGTGGATCCATGGAACCGATCTTGACACGGGCGACGCTGGTTCTTCAGGATCTGCAGAAGGGTCGCTTGGGCGAGAGGCAACAGCGGAGCTGGGTCGCGGGTTGCAGGGAGGCTGAACGGCGACGGCGGTTGCGGTGCTTTGCACGTCGGGGAAGGCGGATCGCGGGGAGGCTGAACGGCGACGGTGTCGGGCCGAGATGAGCTCGGATCTGTAGTCGTCGAGCGAGATTAGCGCGGCTAAGCGGGGATGCCGAGCGTTGGTCGCGGATGGGTCTCGTGGGTTGTTGGAGTCGCGGCCACCGCGTGAAGAAACGAGCGGCGGTTGCGTGCTACACGTCGGGGAAGGCGGATCTCGGGACAGACGACGATGGCGGAGGTGCGGAGTTGTCGCAGTCGATGGGCGCGCGGTATGAGATCGAAGCGGCGCCGCGGAGGGTGGTGAACGACTGGGCTACAACGGCTTCACGGCTCGTGCGGAGAGGCGGACGCACGGGTCACCAAGGAGGAATCGAAATAGCGAGAGAAACGAGGAAGAGAGAGAGATAGAGAGGCAACCGCGAAGAGAAGTGGAAGAGACAAGAGAGAGACTAGGTTTGTTTTAGTAATTTTTTTTTTTTAATATTAAAAAGGAACCGGTCCGGTTCGGGTGGGCGGGCGGGTGGATCCGCCCATGGAACCGGAACTGACCGGTTCCCTCGAGAACCGCCGGTTCGGGCGGTTACGTCCGGTTCCGAGCGGTCCGGGCGGATCCCGGTATGTTGCACACCCTATCTGCAAAGTGATGTGTCGTTTAAAGGATTTGGTTGCTTGTTGATGCGGCATGATAGAGTTATTGCATATGCGTCCCGTCGGTGAGACCTCAAGAGTGGAATATGAGGCGGCGTCGTTGGATGGAACTCATTAAGGATTATGACTATGATATTTTGTATCACTCTGGTAAGGTGAGCAAAGTTACAGATGCACTGAGTTGAGAGTCCTTAGTTGCATAATTGGTACTCATGGGTTGGATCTTAATTAAGAAAGTTCGAAATGTGGTTTTCAAATCTAAGGTAGGCCACCTCTTTAATCTTGTGACCACCCTCAGAATTAAACCAAGAGTTTAAATCAGAATGAAAATGCTTCAATGGACAGATTCAGAAATTCAGAAGATTCCATAAGAGAATGTAGATGAGAGAGAGAGATTGATTTTCGGATTTCCGAGGGCAGAACGCTAAGGTTCTGAGGACGATTGTGTGTAATTGACAATTCAGAAATTAAAGAAGAAATATTATGGGAAACTCATCATAGCAACTTCAGTGTTGTCCAGACAGTACGAAGATGAGTCAGAATCTACATCATCGGGATTGGTAGATCGGTATGAAGATAGATGTCGTCGAATAAGTTGTAAATGTTGGATGTATCAATAAGTGAGAATTTGGTAATGTAAACCGGGAAAGTTTCTTCAAGCACTTGAGAGAGTTAGGTGTGGGAATGGAAGTATAGCATGATGGAATGTTATGACAGCTTATTAAAGAGTCGGGAAGAGTCAACTCATCTTAGTGCAACTCGAAAATATCTCGATTAGAAAGGTATACCGAAGTGTGTGTATATCATATAATTTATCTGCATGGAGTGCCGAGGATAAATTGTATTTCAAATCTAGATCAGATGTTCCAAGTTTGCAGAGCTTTCAGATGGTTCCTTCTTAAGCAGTGCATGGCAGAGAGTGCAGAATTTCAATTGCTGAGACAAAGTCAGGGAAAGAAAGATCATAGGCCTGGGTCAGTACGGTAGTCAATGATTGCAGTTGCCGAGATCAGTGTCAGAGTATATCAGGTCTTGACCAGAAATTCCTAGTTTCAGTAGATCGGTCAGATAGTTTCTTTTTAATCAGTGCAGAGCAGAGTGTACAGAACTTCAGCCGGTTGAGATGAGACCAGAGATTAGAAAATCGCAAGTCCAAAGTTGGTTCAAGAATCAGTGATTCAGTTGCAATTATCGAGACATTTCGTAGACTGCCCGTAATCGCGCTTAGCTTCGCAAATTTTGTGTTGAAGACCTTTGGAATTTTAAGTGGGCAAGTGTATAGTATTTTGTATCCAAAGTGGTTTGGGCAAGATAGCAATGATCTGGCAGTATTGGTATAGAAGGAGTAACCTGAGAAAGAGAAGATTATATGAGACGGTTGTACCCCCACTTTTTTGTTTAAGAATTGGTAAATGTTTAAATTTCGAGGACGAAATTTTTATAAGAGGGGAAGAGTTGTGACATCCCGATTTTTCTCAATTTCATTTTTAGTCAATTGAGTCGGGCAATTCATCTGTGCATGTAGTTCGTCTCTCAGAGTTGGCCACTCACGAGGGAACTGGTCTATTGAGTGAAGTAATTAAGGAATTTTACCGCGTCAAACTTGGGGACCGATCACCCTCGGGTCGATGCAAGAAAATTTCCCCAAAAGCTACTCGGTGGATTAGGCGAGCCGAAATCGCACCGCATTGAATTCAACCGTAAAATTGAGATTGAATTTAGAAGTCGGAAGCTCGGTCATGTCACACATCTTATTAGGATCATGGGATAATTTTTGTGGATTTTAATTGGATTCAATTAGAAGATAATTGGTAGAAGAATTGAAGAAATTGGGTGTACAAAAATTCGGACCTCGGCGGAAATGAAATTGCACCCATTGAATGATGTTGTGGAGGATTTGAATTAGTGGAAGATGACATGGGATGATGTCATGGTGGTTGAGGCCAAGGGTGGAGATCTTGACAAGTGGACGGTGGGGATTGGCTCTTGAAAAGATGACCAATCAACATCATCTTCCACCTTGGAGGGAGAGAGAGAGGAGGAGAGAGGGAAACCAGCGAAGGGGGGAGGAGCTCGCCATTCGGACAGCCGCCGCGTCCCCGTTCGCCGCTCGGTCGCCGCTCGCCGCCGCCGTGTGGCGCCACCGTCGCCGTCTCGCCCGACCGCGCAAGGCCCCGCGCGCCCGCCTCGTCGCTCCGCCCGTTTCCCCTCGTCTCACCAGCCCGCCTCGCCCGCCGCCCGTCAGCCGCTCATCGTCGCGCCCGCCGGAGGCCCGTCGAGCCGCCGCCGCACCGCCCGAGCCACCGTCGCCCTTCCCCACCGGTTTCGGCCTAACCGGCCGCCCCGACCCTCCTCCGCCGCGACCAGCAGCAGCTGGTTTTTGTGGGTCTCGCAGCCCACTCAAGGCCGGTTTTGGACGTCTTCCCGGCCCCCCGGAAGCAAGGCCCGCCTTTGGAAAAGTTGATCTCGGCGTCGCCCTCATCGTTTCGGTCTAAGCGGCGAGCTAATCCGGTGAGTTTAACTCACTAAATCTTGATTAGACTGTTAATGATGCCCTAAGTGTGCTTAGTCTAAGTTAATTAAGTTTAGGTGGTTAGATTAGTTTATTTGGTTGAGGATTAGATTATGATGTTTAATTAAGTTAAAGTGTGTTTAGTTCAAAGTTAAGTATGTTTATTTTAATATAAAGCTTTGATGTGACATAATGGGGTTTTATTTTTGAATTATTTAATTATTTCGAATTCTGGAATTTATAATATTATATTATATTCCGAAATTATGAAAATATTATTATTTAAAAAAAAACGGAAAAATTATATTTTACCCTTGCTCGGAATTTCGTGCCGATCACCGCCGTGTAATCGGATTTTGAAATTGATGATTGGATATTATAAATTGAGCGTGGATCGTGAAAAATATGGATATTATTATTATATTAATTTTCGAAATAAATTTAATTATTTAATAAATTCAGAAAATTATTTTGGGACCCTAAATTCTCAGAATTTTGTGATGATCGCTGCAGTATATTCAGATTATGAATTTGATGATTAGATATTCAAATTGAGTGATGATTTGTGCATTTGATTATTGAATTGTTGTGTGCTGGTTGAAAGACTCGGGTCGCAGTAGTGGCTAGGCCGACTGGATCCTTATTCTACTAAAAATGCCGTCAAGAGAGTGACGTGGCTCGGGTCGCAGTAGTGGCTAGGCCGACTGGATCCTTATTCTTCTAGAATTGCTGTCAAGAGAATGACGTGGCTTGGTCGCAGTAGTGGCGAGACCGACTGAACCTTTATTCTTCTAGAAATGCTGTCAAGAGAATGACGTGGCTTGGTCGCAAATGAGTGGCGAGACCGACCGGACCTTTATTCTTCTAGAACCGCTGCTGTCGATAGAACGACGTGGCTTGGTCGCAAAGAGTGGCGAAACCGACTGGACCTTTATTCTTTTAGAAATGCCGTAATGTTAGTAGATAGCCAACCCGCGAGTAGGCTATGCCCTTGTGTGGCAATGAATAATAATTGGAATGCGTGCTAAGTGCGATTATGATTTATATGAAAGTGATGGCTTTCCAATTGTTTGAATTATTATTACTACCTGAGATTGTGTGATATAAATTGTGCTAATCTGCAGAAAGGAATTAAGATGAGGTAAGTCTTCTGTGTGACGTGGCTAGGCCACCCGGGGTGTATTTTCTTTCTAATAGGGGTTTAGGGGGTTGAACTTGCTAAGACATTGTCTCATCCCGGTTGTGGGATTAAAATTTCAGGTCCCTGGTGGACGGAGCGGCTAGATAGCTTTGGTTGGCCTTGAGGAGTTGCAGAGGTGAAGTCATAAGGATTGAAGAGCGTGTCCGACTTGTAGGTCGTAGGACAGTTCATTTTTTTAGAGCCGGTCTTTTGTAGACTTTTGGCTGTAGGCCTTCGTTTGTAACTCGGTTGGTTTATTTAAGTGATTGGTTGTGAAATTGTTTCCTGCTTTTCTATCCCGTATTTTATTGTCAGGAGTTTTATAATACGTTCCGCTTGCGCATTAATAAATTAATGGGGTCGGTGACACTACCTGGGAATGTCGCATTTGCATGACCATGGTGGGATATTGGCGCGCTCGAGGTTCGGGGCGTGACAGAGGCATGATGGAAAATGGAGATAGAGGTTGGGTGAGCATCGTTATAGGTAGAATCGAGAATCGAAGAATCTATTCCAGGTTTCAAAGTTGCAAGGTAGCTTCTAGGTTCCAAAAATTGAGGAATCAGTTAAGTCTTTGCATTTTTCTTATTATATGTATTCGTGCGATCCTGTGATATTTTATATCATTTGATGATAAGTGTGTAATTTGAAACCACGATATCGCGATATCATGAATCAATATGGTGATCAAAACGCTAAGGAGCTACCATATTAAGGATTCCTATATACAAAAATTGAGATTGTCCTAACAAAGGCCATAGGATATATTCTGTAAAGATATAAACGTAAGCCTTATTTCATTGAAATGCTTCAATTCATGATTACCTTGCCTTGGTTCTATTGCAAAAGCAATCCTTTCACCTAAAGATCAGGCTAAGACTTCCACAAGCCGCTAGATGTACTGAGAGTTATTCGTGTTGTAATACTTCGTTGTGTTAGAGAAATTGAGATGGCAGGTTTAATCCGTTTTTAGTCTTATAATGTAGTGTTTGGTCGATTCTTCGTTGCATCTTGTCTATATGATCAAGTCATTCGGTACGATGGAGTGCTTCCACACTTCCCGCTGGTAGCTCCTTCAATTCGTTCACACGGCAACGGCAAGCAATGTGAAAACATCATCATTTATATGGCACATATAGGTGGTAATCATGGGCTTGGCAGCCTACAGGGTTCGGTCAACCAACAGGGTAGAAATGGGCAAACCCGGGCGGGCAATTCCCTTCTCGAACCTGGCCTTCCCGTCGGGTCATTTTTATTTTCATCAGGGACAGACTTGGAGAAGAGTTTTTCTAGACTCGACATTCAATCCTACCTGCTCATTGATCAGATTTAGCCTCTCCGAGACAATCCTCGGAGAGGTTAACCATTTTCCCTCCCTACTTCTTCTCCCCTTTCCACCAAATGGAGGGGCAAAAAGAAAAAGGACAAAGGAAAGATGATGATCAGCCTTGGACGATGACAACTGAGAACAGCTACGCAATTTGACTTGGAGCTGAGCACTTGGCCGAACGTGAAGCCACTACCACGACATTAATTCTGAGTCTTAAAAGAGATTAACTTGCATTTCTTAGGGATGTTGTATCCACTCAAAAATTATTACACAATTTAGATCATGTAGATCAAATCCATTTGAGTAGTTTAATCATGTGAATCCATTTCTGGGATATACATAATCAATGGTTCCAATATCATCGATCCACATGATATAGACTGTCTAATGACTTCTCGATATTCACCATATATGTATTATGTAGTACATATATTCCAGGCACAATGAAACAATGCAAACTACCTCGATTGACCCTATGTTCTTTCTATGTCTATGTCCATGATAGCCTCCTATTGAAGATGAAATTGATCATTCCAAAGCAAAGTCACCGCGACTCGCTCACCCTATCTTGGCTGTTATGATCAATCTCATTCGATATGGATGCATCAAAGTAGTTTGATTTCTGCGGCGTGGGGAGCCATTCAAATTGGCTTAGGTCGTTTCGGCTTCTCTTTGGCACCTAATCGTTTGACTATTCGTCTCTGGAGGTCACGTTCTTCCATTCATTTCTCAACCACCAAAAATCTCAAGCAGAAAATCGAGATTTAATTGTAACTTGATGTGCTCGTGATCTCAAAAAGTTAAGAATGAAACGAAACATACTCATTGACATGATTTATATGTACCATACAATCTTCCCTTGTTTCCCTTCTGCAAAGAAAGGTAGATCCAGAGAACACCACGCCAAGATTAAACACGAGAGACCCAAACGAAAGGATACTTTCTACGTGGTGATTCTGCAAGAAAGAGTTCCCAAGGTTGGAGGCTGATCAATAGCTTGCTGTCTACAAGGCCAAGACCAGAGCTTCCAAGCTCCTCAATTGACTCATGAGCTGCTTATAAACGGCGAGTCTCACTTTCGAAATCATCAGCGCCACCCTCTTCCTTGACGTCTTCAACCGCCGCCCGATCTTCACCTTCAACCGGCAGAACCTCACCCTCAGGAGCGAAGGCCTCCTCTGAGCATCGGCTCGCTCCAACACCTTGTAGATCAGGAACTGCGCTTTCCCATGCTTTTTCTCTTCCAGGTCCTCGAAATCCATCCTTGTGTATGCATGCGGCTTCTTGAAAAGGGCCATTGTCGATCCTGGGAATCGAGATTTTTGGGTTGAATTTGGCAATAAAGAGGTTGAAGAGAAGGGAGTGTGTTTTGGAGGAGTGGAAACCAGGGGAGGGAGACCAGCTGGCTTTTATAGAATGTGTTAGGAATTGATGAAGGCACAATGCGTGTCCACTCATGTTCGTCAGGATAAATCATAAAATGAGTAGAGAAAACACAAGTGACTTGGCGTGAAAATCTTACATCATTTGAGGTCTAAAATTTGACCAAAAATTTAATCACAAGATAAATTTGATGTTGATTGGATGAATCATGTGCACTCAATAGGCGCTCTTTTTCTTCTTCCGAGTTTATTTAATGGGTCTAATTTTTCCGGATGAAAAGTAATGTAACGTATATTAAGAAAACCGATCTAAAAAGCTGTCTTTATCAATAAAGCAAATCCTTACTTGGGTGTTAATACACATAACTCGTTTATTCAAATGCTCTCATATGGTCTGTTGCATTGCTTGATAACTCAATTTCGTTCATCAGGTTTATTTTAACAATTACAGTCATCCACATTTACTAACAACGTAAACACATGAAATCATAAGATTAAAAAGAACTTATAAAATATTGTCAATGACACAAATGATATTGAATTGGAGTGGTATGTATGTGGAGGAAACTATGAATCCAATACTCTCCAGCTGTAGACCCCCTAAGTGGAAATTGAACCTGTCCGGCCCAAGACGGCACTCACTTTTATTTATTTATTTATTTATTTGCGTTTGCTTTGTCCCTTTTTTTTTATGAATTATGTCTAACTAGTAGAGTTGGAAGCAAAGTCAAAAGGCAGGCATGAAAGTTTCATTCTGGAGAAAATATTTTCGAGATATATTCCATAGAACGGTGCCAATCACTTTTCGAGAAATTATGAGATTCATAATTTATGTCTCGATTAAAATAAAATAAAATAAAAAACCACACACTCACATATATATACAAGCTACCTGCATGCAATTGATCTGATCGCCCACGTCGTCAATAATGCGTAACCCTGTACACTTGTTTTTTTTCCACGCGAACTAAATTAATCTTAGGAAGAGTGTGCGTGTCAACTAGTCCGTTCAAATTGCCAAATCCTTCGGATAGCCAATGTGATATCAACTAAGCAAGGAGGTATTTGGCCCGGGCGGCCTGCAACTCCCACCTATTCCAACAACATTTATTTACTAATTTTATTCATTTAAGCTATATTATAAAGTGTATCAAGTAGCGACAACTTCTTGTCGATTGGAATTACGACAAACCCATAATTAGATAACAATAGTAGTCCTAGAATTAAACTTAGGTAGGCTAGAAAAAAAATGAAAAAAAGGTAAGGTTCCTGATGTTAGTCCAACATGGTCGGAAAGAGCCTATTCATACACCTATGTCAATCGCACCGTCCTAAATAAGTTTCGCATTGAAAAATAAAGAGTTTAGATATAACTATTCACAGGATAGGGAAGGGACGGATCAAAGCCAAATCTCAATTTATTAACAAGAGCCAAGACTGCGCTTTACTCTATGATCGACTTCATAGACTTGTTTAAAATGAGTCCAAGCAATATTTTCCTTGTAACATTTTATGTCAGTCTCATTTTTTAGTAAACCTATGCTAAGGTAAGACGATACGAAAAATATATGTTTGTTGTTTCAAAGTGCACGCATCAACATGACGTTAGTCTAATCGAAGTTAGAACTGATGTAGAAAGGGTGGGCAAGAGCACGCGTGCATGTCCATAACATCAACAGCTAAACATTTGATATTAAAATACGCAAATCATTGACGTTCACTTCATTCTTCTAGTTCAAAATAAATTAGTATATATATATATATAGTGTTGTTTAACTTGAGGGGAACGGGATCATGCGCAGCAATCATCGAAAGGCGATGATGAAGTTGACATTCTTAAAATTTTTCTCTTGGCTTCCATTAATTAGAAAAACCGTCACCGAATAATTCTAAATGACGAGTTTTCAAGTGGTTTCTTGAAGGTCTCTCTCTCTATTTTTTTCTTATTTTTTAGCTTTTTTTATTTATTTATTAATGAGCCAGTGAAGATTCGAGCAGCTGCTGCTTCTCTTTTCCCAAAATAAAAAAGATAAGAAGCGCAACTCGAAAACGTAACGTGAAAAATTCATTGCCTCAACCCTTTGACTTTTAATTTCTAGGGGTCGTCAAAGAACCCGCTCAGCCACGAGTAGGAGGAAAGAGTGCGGGCCGGTGTTAGGGTTTTCGGATGAGGTGTAGTTTTGAAAATAAAATGACAGATTTGGTAAATTACGTGTGGGTGAGAGATATGGCTCAAAATCTTTTGTAGTTATGGCGAGACCGATGGCGAGGTCATGCAAGCTTGGCTTAAGCTCGCATGAGATTGGGCTCGAGCCGGCAAGGGCCACGGCCTGCGCGAGCCTCTGCACTAAGCTCGTGAGCCACGCGAGCTCTTCAGCCGAAGCTCGGCCCTAGGTCGTTCAAGCTCCATTTGGCCTTGAGCCGGCATGGCACCAGCCTTCAGATTAACAAAGGCAGTGCGCGCAGTGAATCGGGGAGAGAAATGCCGGCGGGTGTGTCGAACCAAGTAAGCCTCTCGTGTGAGAGGAGAGACCGTGGGCGAGTATTGGGTTTTTGGGACGTGGTGAAGTTTTGAAAAATGACGATTCGGTACATTACGTCTAGGTAAGAAACTTAAGTTTAAATCTAGGGTAAAAACCGAGGATCTTAATTGTAGATTGCACAGTATGGTGGATGGTATTTGATATGGGAAGTAAAATTGAAGACGATTTTCGTAACATCTCCCTAGTGTTAAGTATATAAAGAATATTTATTAGGTCCCTTGTCAAAGTAACAAAATTTTTGACATACCTGCCATTCAATGATTGACATATATACTTACAGATAATAATGCAATCAAATTCTTCCATGTGTCGATCATTTGAGAGTGAATGTGTAGATCAATTCTTACACCGACACCTGAACTGATAAAAATCCCATTATGTTATATTGTATGATATCCAATAACAAGTGTCTAATTTGGTGTTCAAGTGGTGACATTTTAGCTTAGGCGTGATTGAAGATGTCGTGGGGCGGTTGGATAAGAATGATGCACCTAACCTGTTTGGGATTTTGTGCAGAAAGTTCCCATTTTTTAATTCACCAGTTATATAGATCGATTCCATCATTTAGTACTTACACTTCCTCAAAAAAAAAAAAAAATAATAATAAGCCACGTCATCTTTTAGAAGGATGACAAATTCAGCATTATATTTTGAAATTATGAATTTTATTGACTCAAATATATAACAGGTTTAATTGTATAGTAAAGTCGTAAATTTACATTTTAAGAAATTATTTCGTATTTCGATTTATTGGAAGAATCCTCTACTTAACTATTGATGTTTTCATTAGTCGTGCTTTATTGTTTGTATTTATTTATAATCTTGCATCATGAAAGCACGATGGCAAAATAGCACGCTTGAGTAGGTTTTGAGAAGCTACAAATCACGTATTAATATAATTGTTGAAATTTGATCAGTATAAATATTGATATATTAAAAACTATTTAATAATTTATTAAATATTTTTTAAGTCAGCTTTTAATATTAATTCATGTCATTAGATTATTAAAATTCATAGAATAACCATCTCTAAACATTAATTATTACTTATGGCTCAAATCGACTTATTTAACCCGTTTTGATTAATTCATATGCAATGAAATTCAAAAACCTATACTCAATTCGACTCATAACTAGAACTTCTAGCTATGCATGTAGTGATGTGCACTCATACGCATTCAAATCAAATGAAGATAATAATAGGTATTGTTGCATGTAGCCTAATTAACTTCCCTTGGCATATATTGTGAAACATGACAGGATTACATGTGTTGAGACAATTTTTTCTATCATGATACTTTTATTCCTAGTTCAATTTACAGTATTAAAATTCACTATATAATAAGATATTTGTAATTTAAATTGGAGGCTTTAACTATATTTCTCAAGGTATTTTCTTCGAATTAAACAAAATTAAAATTTCTATTTGTAAATGAAAGATTCATCTCATTAAATTTAAATCTACTAAATCTTCTAAGACCTCTTTTACTAGTTATAAAACTTTCAACCTTTTATTTGGAAAAAGAAAGACTCCTCCTTAAATTAAAAACATTAAATGTCCAAAGAATACTTTTAGTATAATTAATTAGATAAGATTATTAGTCACAAACAGATAAATACTTATTTTCCCAGCATCATAAGTTAGAAACGATGGTGGACAACTAAGGGCCTGTTGTTAAAAAGTGTTTCTATTCTTCGAACAAAAATTGAACAAAAATTTATGTTCTTTTGTTCCAAAAAAAAAATTTTGTTCCAGAGAACAAAAACAAAAAAAACAGAAACATGTTTGATAAAATTTTTGTTCCCGAAAACAAAAACAAAAAAATCTATTTTTTTTGTTCCCGAGAACAAATTTGGAACAAAAATAAGAAATAGAAAAAAAGTAGCTTCTTGTTCCCGGGAACAATTTCTAAAAACAATTTTTCCCTCTCTTCTTTCTTCTTCCTCTTCATTTTCCTTTTGACCGTCACTAGCCTTGGCCATGGCCAGCACCGGCAACCGGCTAGACGAGGGCCGGCGACCTCGCCGGAGTGTCGCGGCCTCCTTCAGAGAGACTTGCCCATTAGCCGAGCCACGGCGAGGCTCATCGGCCTGAGCCGAGCCTCACCGTGGCTAGGCGAGAGGGCGGGCTTCGCCGGTGGCCTAGCGAGGCTTGCCTAGCCATTGAGGCCACCGGCGAGGCCGAGCCTCACGGTGCTCACCAGGCCACTGGGAGGCTCGGCCTCACCAAATTTGGGCGAGGCTAAGCCTCGCCTCGCTAGTGGTTAGGTGAGGCTCCAATGAGCTCATCGGCCCTCACCTAACCGGTTGCAAGGCCGCCGCGACCCGGCCACAAAGAGAAAGAAGGAGAGAAAAGACAAAAATAATAATAATAAATATATATAATTAAAATATTGAAAGAAACGGCAAAATTATACAATTTTACCAAACGCATTTTTTTCTGGGGAATAGAAATTTTGTGCAATTATCAAGCACATTCTTATACTCAAAAATTGTTCCCAGGAACAAAAATAAATAATAAAAAAACTATTTCTATTCAAAAATTGTTTTCTGGAACAGAAGCATTACCAAACGTACCCTAAGTAGCACCAACACACGACACGACACGACACGACACGACACGACACGATACAACACACGACACGTTGTTTTTCAAAAATTAGAGAATTTCGACACGTTGTATATTAAAAATATATTTTTATATATACATAATAAACTATCATTTTTATGATTATTTCAATCAAATTAATTTGATTAAAATTCATAAATAAATAAATAATAAAAAGTCTAGAATGAATTTAAACTAAAAGTATTGATCTATTATTTATTAATATCATTCTTTGTTTCAATTTAACAAATCTAACTCCATTCCAATAATCCATAATATTTGGAGAAGGAAAACAAGCAATTCACATCCTAGATTCACCTATCGAACATATCGGAAAGAAAGAGAAAAAAAAACTCAGGATGTGAATTTCGTATCATGAAAAGTGAGAGTTAAAAGTGAAGAGAAAATTAAGTTTTTATTCTTTCCCCATTTATTATTTTTATTATTTTTCATATATATATATTGACCCTTTTAAGTTGATCTCACATATCATAATCAGGAACTTGTATATTGAAATTCTAACTCGAGTGTCGAGAAAGTTGATCAAATGTCGAATTTTTTTACAGATGTTGACCGAATGTTGAAAAGTGTCCGAGAATGTCGAACACTTGTCGAAATGTCTAACACGACACAAAGACTTTCAGAGAGTGTTAGTGCTTCCTAAGTGGACAATATCCATAGAGCTAGTCATAAGTGCCTCTGTTGGATGGACATGATTATCCCCGACATAATCTACAGCAACATTCACTAAAGCCCAAGTACCAGCATAAAAGCACCAACAGAAAATATATGCCGATAAATGGCGCAAAAATAAATGCTGAAACTAATATATATATATATAAAGAGCAAATGATTCGTTAACCAGCATGCATCAAGCTAGGATAGGAATGAGAATTGCTTTTTTGAAAACTCATTGAAAGGAGAAGAGGACTTTGACTTAACGTGCATCCGTTTAAAAGTAGCTGAGTGTTAGTGAAAGAGTATTTTCCATGCCCACGTGAATTATTAAACTATTTGCTAATATAAATGATTAGAGATCTTTTCAAATATATATTTTCACCAAGCAAAAGATTATGTCAAATGGGTTGGGAAAATAATAGGGATAATGATACAAATAATTCCTGAATTTTGACACAATATGCAATGTGATCCCTAACCTTTTATTTATTGAATATGGTCCATAAACTTTAGCTTAGCATTGTGACACCTAAATTTTCGCTACCATTTTAATTTTTTATTGCATAAGAAAATTAGGATTGGTCCGACCCCTAGACAAAAATATCATCAACGGAATTCATATACATATCACATGCAAATTATATGGCCCTATGCACAGTGTTATCACGCACAATCATACGTGTGATCAAAGAAACTTTTTAAAGATGTGATTGGCCACAGCGTGTTTAAACTCTGTACTCAAAACTCCTGGAAATTCGATCTCCAGTGGTTCAATGGTTATTTGCAATTATGAATTCAATTCTGTTTTGAAATGGAGAAAAAATCGGGATGAAGGCTTTTAAAGATGAGAAATATCCACACAAAAGCTATTCCACAAGCTAGTTACGAAAGAAAAGGGAAATCTAATCGTAAGGCGTTCAAGTTTGAAAAGAGAAAACAGATTTGCCATTTATCTCTGGGATTCTTGTCAATAAGAAGAATCACCTCCTCTATAAATAGAGAAACCTTATAGGAACACGATGCAAATTCATGGCCAAATGTGAGACACTAGTAGAAGTGTCAAAATGGGTGTTAGACCCATATATGACCCATTCAAATCATAAATGGATCATATATGGGTCACTTGTTTTTAACAAAAAATAGTTAAATGGGTTTACTTTTATAGGTGGGTTTTAAGTGGGTCGTGGGTCTTAAATGGGTTTGGTTTTAAGTGGGTCTTAAAAGAGAGACTCTCTTAAATGACTCTCTTTTCCTTTTAACTTACAAAAATATTTTTATAAATACCGAAATTATAATTATTTTTTATTATAATTATTTTTTCTTTTTCTTTTTTTCTTTCCAATTCTGTTCTTTTCTTTTCTTTCTTCTTTTTTTTTTTCTTTCTTCTTCCTCCGCCGCTGGCACGGCAATGGCCGGCGACCGGCTAGGCGAGCCTCAAGCTCGCCGGCGTCAAGCAAGCTCGAGCTCGCCGAATGGTGAGGCTCGAACCTCGCCGATCTAGCGAGACTCGAACTCGCCGGCATCGAGCGGGGCTCGAGCCTCGCCGGATCCAACGAGGTGCGAGCTCGAGCTCGCCCTACGCCGACGAGCCTCACCAGATCCGACAAGGGGCGAGCTCAAGCTCGCCCGACGCCGGCGAGCCTCAAGCTCGATGGATCTAGTGAGGCTCAAGCCTCACCGATCTAGTGAGACTTGAGTTCACCGGCGTCGAGCGAGGCTCCGGCCTCGCCGATCTAGCGAGCCTCGAGCTCGCTATGGCCGGTCATCGGCCAAAGAAGAAGAAGAACCAAAAAGAAAAAAGAAAATTATATTTTAAAAATAAAAATAAAAATATTTTTAAAAATATTTTTAAAAAAAAATAAAAAAATAATTAAATTTTGATTTTTAAAATAATTATTTTAAAAATTATAAAAAATTTCCATTAAATTTGTGTTGTATAAAATTATTTTAGCAATACCATTTAAAAAAAAAAAAACATAAGAATAAGTTTTCCTAAATTTGGTTAAATATGAAAATATTTTATTAATGTGGGTCGGGTCGGGTCGGGTATAGGTCGCAAAATTTACATTAAGCTAAATGGGTCATATATGGGTTAATGGGTTAATTTGGGTTGACCCATTAATGACCCGACCCAACCCACCCGTTTGACACCTCTAGACACTAGAGAGGGAGAGAGGTTCCCCTTGGAGCATTATCCTGATGGTAAATATACCAAGTTGATGCCGGGGGCAAGGGACATGGAGACACAAGGTGGTGGCGAGGGCAAACAGTTGGATGTATGCCCTAAAGCTACTATCATATTAGGGATTTCAGTTATATTATCATTATTATTATTTAATTAATGGCAATGACGTATTCATTCATTTGTCTAATTATTTTATAATTATGAATGATTCCATAAAATCAGTTGCAACTAAACCTATTCTTGAAACGTCAAGAATATACGTGACAGATTCATAGTTAGGTTGAATCTTTAAACCATTCATGATCAATGGATTATTAAGTGGATATTTGTAATCCTGTTGAGACCGGTGAGTTCTTAACTTCACCATTAAGTATGGATACTTAAGGGAATGATGAGTCACATGTCATTGGGTATTATGATACCTGAGTTAGAACACATATATTTGTATTAGACAAATTCATTGAATGTGACGCATATGGAACAATTAGCAACATGGAAGCTTTTAGCGTGGTCAATGTCTAATTGTATATGCTTTAGTCTTGTGTAGATAATCCTTAGACCTAAGGCACAGTGTTAACTTGTGTGTCGAACAACTATGGTTCACAGGTGCATGTAATGCCGGGTCGTTGATCTGTCTTTATACCTGATGGTCATAGTTTGTTCATATACAAAATTACACATATTCGCAATATGGAATCCGTCTCCTTATTACATGCAACGTATAATAATGATGTCCTATGCGATCTAATTATGACACTACATGGAAATCCTCGGCCGAGGTTGTAACTAAGAATAAATTGTTTGTGTCTTGAATAAAATGCATGTCAATTAGATTTGTGCATATGATCGAATTGGTGACTTGACAAATATTCCATGGTATTTGTTTGATTGGGACATAGTAAGAAAGAGGAATTGAATTACACTGTAGCGAAAACTGACAGGTTCATTATTTTCTTAAAGCATTTATACTATTTGGGTAGTCATGACATATTGATAGATATCAACCATGGCTTATAGGACCCAAAGATTAATCGGGACAATTAATTCTTTTGGGAGTACTAATGTATTAGTACAAATCTTACTATTAACTTAGTGATAACCTAGGAATGTCACACACCATAAACAATTAGGATAACGTGAAACATGAGAGAAATATTGTTGCAAATCTGTTTGCAATTCCTGCAATCGAATTGAGTCGATTTGAAATTAAATTAAACGAGATTAAATTTAATTTGTATTAAAGTCATGAGCCTACTTGCATATGATGCACACGCATACCCAAAGTGGATACATGTTAATGTACCCCAAATGTATATATAAAGATTATGTCCTTTTTATTTTTTATTTTTCTTTAAGGGAATTGATTAAGTAATTATTTATTCATTTAATTAATTAATCATTCGATAACTTTTTTTAATTAATTGGGAAGCTTCATGCATGAACGGTTGACCGTTCATGCACCAAGCATCGTTCACCGTTCATGCACAAAGCATCGTTCATGCACGGTAATTCGTGCATGAACGGTTGACCGTTCATGCACTATCGTGCTTCGAAAGATGGGGATCAGCAACCGTTGCTGATTCAAGCATTTTTCATTTTAAAATGCTGTATTGAGGACAGAAAATGTGGTTGCTGAAAATAGAGTAAAAAGGTGCGTGTTCTTGTGTTTTTCGAGACGCAAGAAAGAAGAGTGTTCTCTCGTTCGGGCCGTGACTATAATACATCAAGGATACGGCAAATTGTCTCTACGAGATTGTTAGCACGATTATAGTGGTGATTATCCGAAAGTTCATTTTTTCATTCGACGTCCATTGTTGGCGTGTCTAAACTAGAGGTCCAACATTTGTGGGACTTGAACTGAAGAACATCCGAACCAATTCGTTTAAAGTACGTTTCGAGAAATAATTTATTTAACTCACTTTTTATATTCAGATTTTTTTATTAAAATGCATGAACAACACCTTCGGAAAATCACGTATAGAAACATATTATCTTTGTTTTCACTGTATTTTTATTAATTTACCTATACATGATTCATGAAACCCCAACACAAACACCGAGACCGAACCTTCACTGAGGCAGCTCACTGTTTGCCCATCACGGTGAAGCCTCAGTATTTGACCCTCGCCGCAGCCTTCGCTGTTGCGTCTCTATTTCTCTGCCCATGAACCTCCACACGGTGAATTTACCAAACAGCTGCTCTAGCGTGTCTCTGGCATAATGAAGAAGAAGAGCTACCACCACCGTGAACAGGGCCTTGTAATTTTCCTTACGCAATTCTCTTCATTCTTGTGATGGTTTAATAAACTGGCAGTTTTGCGTTGATTCTTGCGAATTCATCCTCGCGTCTTCTCCATGCGATCGAGTTGCGAGACTTTCATGGCACATTATGGAGGCAACATTGGCTTGGCGGCATAGGGGCTCGACCAGGTGGACCTCGGTAAGCAATTCCCTTTTTGAGTTCCGCCATCTCACCGAGTCTTTTTTTTTTTTTTAATCTCTATACCCGGTGCTCGATCCGGCCCGTTCATTGATCAGATCTAGGCCCCCTTACACAATGTTCAGGACAAAGGAAAGATGATGAACTGCCTTGGAAGATGACATTTGAGGACAGAGGTACGCAAATTGACTGGGAGCTGAGCACAAGGCCAAACGTGAAGCCACTACGACAAGAGATGTTGTATGAACTCAAAAAAGCATTACATAGTTTAGATCATGTAGACCAAGTCCATCTCAATCATTAATCATGTGGACCTTTTTGGGACTCACATAAATAATGGTTCAAAAGGTATCGATCCGCACGCTCTATAAATCATGTACTAACTTCTTGATATACAGTATATATGTATTGTATAGTACCTATATCTTAGGCATATCGAAACAATGCAAACTGTCTTGATTGACCCAATGTTCTTTCTATATCCATGATAGCCACCTACGGGGGATGAAATCAATCCTTCTTAGGCAAATTTGCCAACTTACACGTTCTAAGCTATTATGATCAAACTCGTTCGATTCCAACATATCAAAGGATTCACAAATCCTAGAAGTTAATATACCGATTTATTTGCGTGCTAAGTAGTTTGATTTCCATAGTGGGACGAACTATTCAAGTTAGTTTGGTTGTTTTTCTTCTCTTAGGCACCTCATCGTTTGACTATTCGTCTCTCGGGGTCACGTACTTCAACTTCTTTCCTCAATCACCAAGAAAATGGAAAAGCAGAAAATCAAGATTCGATTTTTAGTTTGATGAGCTGACGATCTCGAAAAGTCCAAACAAGAAACGAAACAATCTTGTGGGTATGATTTCTATGTACTATAAATAAACAACCCTTTTCCCTTCTGCAAAGAAAGTTAAATTCAGCAAGCACCACCCCAAGATTCTACACAACACGAGAGACCAAAACGAAAGGATACTTCTACGCGGTGGTTTTGCAAGAAAGAGATTAAAAGGTTGGAGGCTGATCAATAACTTGGTCTCTACCAGACGAGAGCTTCCAAGCTCCTCAGTTGACTCGTGAGCTGCTTATAAACGGCGAGTCTGGCTTTCGAGATCATCAATGCCACCCTCTTCCATGACTTCTTCAACTGCCGCCCGATCTTCACCTTCAACCGGCAGAACCTCACTCTCAGGAGCGAAGGCCTCCTCCGAGCATCGGCTCGCTCCAACACCTTGTAGATCAGGAACTGCGCTTTCCGATGCTTTTTCTCTTCCAGGTCCTCGAAATCCATCCTTGTGTATGCATGCGGCTTCTTGAAAAGAGCCATTGTCGATCCTAGGAATCGAGATTTTGGGTTGAATTGGCAATAAAGAGGTTGAAGAGAAGGGAATGTGTCTTGGAGGAGTTGAAACCAGGGGTGGGAGACTAGCTGCTTTTTATACAGCGTGTTAGGAGGTAAACATTGCGTCGGTTGATGAACGGCACAATGTATGTGCACTCATGCCATGTTCGTTAGGATAAATCATTAAATAAGGAGAGAAACAATGACTAAACCTGCCCTGGAAATCTTACCTCATTTGGGTGCTAAAGTTTGACCTAAAATTTGATTATAAGATTACATTGATTTTGATTGGATACATCAATGGAGACTCCACTTCAAAGATATTATGGGGTTCCTCAATCAGTACTCTCTTCATCTTCTGAGTTTCTTCAAAGGGCTAATTTTTCCGGATAAATGGTAATGCGAGGTATATGAAGAAAATTGATCAAAAATGTTGTCGTCTTAAAGATAAAGCAAAACCCTTATTTGGGTGTTAAGACATACAACTATACATTCAAATGCTCGCATACAATCCGTCGCATTGCTTGATATTTCAATTTCGTGGATCGAGCTTAATATATCTGTCATACTCATCCACTTTTACTAAAAATATAAACACATAATATCATAAGATTAAAATGAACTTATTAATTATTTTCAATGACACATATAATATTAAATTGGAATAGCATAGATGTTGAGGAAACTTTGAATACATTAGTCTCCAGCTCCTGGCCGGATCAAGACGGCCGTTAATTTGTATTCTGCTTTTAACGTTTGTGTTGTCGTTTATTTAATGTTGAATGATGTCGAACTAGTAGAGTTGGAAGGCAAGTCAAATAGGAGACATGGGGACCTACCTTCGATCTGTCTACACAACACAAGGTTCATCATTTCAATGAAAATCATCGATAACAATGCTCAGAAGAACAAGATTTTCCACATATAGTACGTGGTCAAAAGTTATTCTATTGAATCAAACTAATCACCTTACAAAAAATTATGAAAAATTATGAAAAATTATGAAAAATTATGAAAAATTATGATGTTGATACTATCTATTTGAATATATATGCTTAAGCTAGTTGTATGTCTCTTTTAAAGTGATTGATTGATCACCACATCATGATTCACACTAACTCAATACATTTATTTTTCCAATGCAAATTAAAATAATTTTTTGGCAAGGTGTGCTTGTCAACTAGTTTATATAAATTGCCAAATCCTAGGGATATTTAATATGGTCCGATATCAACTAAGCAAGGAGGCATTTGGACCGGGCCACCTGCACCTACACTTGAATAGAAACCTGCCTCATCTCCACAACATTTGACTACTGATTGTAGTAATTTAAGGGATGTTATAAAGTATATCAACTAGCTATAATTATTTGTTCTTTGAAATTAGGAAAACCCATTCTTGGATAAGTGTAATAGTCTTTGTTCTCTATCGATCTCCTAAAAATTAAGCATAGGTAGGCTAGAAAAGTAATATGGTTTAATGATGAATGGACCATGAGTCATCACCTTCACAAGTTCACCAACCTCGAGGAAAGAGGCAATTCATTCACCTAGGTAGAGTGAGCCGTTCCTAATTAAGTTACACATTAAAAAGAAAAGGAGTTTTGGTATAAACTATTTATAGGGTAGGGAAGGGATAGTTCAAGCTAATCTCAGTTAATAAGACATTTCAGTCACATATCTGTTAACAAAACTTAATCGAGTCTAATTGCTCTTTGCTCTACGATTGACTTAATAGATTTCAGTATAGTGAGTCCAAACAATATTTTCCTCTCAATGTTTTATATCAATCATTTTGATGAATTCAATATTCTTTTTTAATTGTAATAATATTGAGTAGAATGGAAAAAAAAAATCGAATTGGAATTAGTTGAAGACAATATTTACTTGGCTCGCGGGCTACAAGAGTGAGTTTAAGTATGACTTCATTAATAAACCTTCTTAGACTCACATTCATTAAAAAAATTTAAACCCGCTGACGTTGAGTTTTCAATGAACTACATATATTAATTATTTTCTATCTCATCAATTATTCAAATGATACTCTAGTTCTCGATGGTCTTCAATAATAGTATACAAAACTACAGTAAAGTAATACGAACAATGTATGCTTGTCATTTCATAATGCACACATAAACACAATATTATACTCCAATTGTTTTGCAAAATTAACGATCTGTAAAATATTTGTTAACTTTAACCATTGTTATTAATTAGAAAAATGAGTTGATGAAAATATTTCGAAGAGATATAAATGATCAAATTTAGGGAAAAAAATTTCAGATCATTGATTTGTCACCAAATAAATGGAAATCGAAGTTTGCAGAAAAAAATCGACTATAGACCTATGGCAGAGTGCGCGTCCATGTTCACAACGTCGACAACCAATGTTCACTCCATTCGTTTACCTTCCGAAACGACAGAACGGACTAAGAATAATCAAATGTTGGAGATACTCTCAAGTTCAAAAATAAATTAATGAAGGTTGACGCCCTTTATTTAATATCTTTTGTCTTCCATTAACTATAAAAACTGTCACCGAATAGGTCTAGGAGACATAGGAAGACAATATGTTCATAAAATAACTGTCTTGAACTAATTTGTTTGTTCTAAGCATTTGTTGGAAGTCTCTGTTTTTCATCTTTTTTTTCTAAGCTTTTTCTGGTAATGAACCAGTGAAGATTGAGTTTTTTGTCTTCTTTTTTAAGGCAACGTGAAAAATACATGCATCAGCCTCGAACTTTTAAATTTTGAGTGTCGTCGAAGATACTCTTGCCACAAGTGGGGCTTAACAATTGTTTTCCAAGAAGTGATTTTTTCAAGGATAAATACAAAAGTCATTCTCAATTTTGCACCGCGTATTAAATACCATCCTTGCGTCTTAGAATATACATTTTTGCATCTCCCAGGCTAAACGGATCTATTCGCCTCATGCGCACCCATAATCTATACCCTTTCTCGTTTCCCACTCTCTTTCCCTACCCTTTTCTCTCTCCTCACACACAAAGCACAGCAAGTCACAGTAAAAAAAATTATCCAAAAAGTGAGTATGTGATGTGGGAGCATCCAACATAACTCTATCGACCAACTCAGAACCATCGATGCGTTCTTAAATCACTCACCCCATCACGCATCAGTATGTTGGACGAAGCAAGCCCCTCAGCCGCGGGAGAGGAAGTGCGGGCATATGTTGGGTTTTTTGGAGGTAGGCTAGCTTGGAAAATAAATTGACAACTTGGTAAATTATGTGTGGGCGGTGATATAAATTGAAAATCATTGTAATATCTTAGAATAATAGTTGTAGGTTTGAAGTATGGGAAGCGTCTTTGATATGCAAAGTAAACTCAATATGCTAACTGTTAGGTCCATCAATGTATCAAAAGTTTCACATATTTACCACTTGATAATTGACATGTATATTTGAAAATAACAATGCAATCAAATTATTTTATGCAACAATCATCTAATGATGGATATGTAAGGGTGCATTTGATAACGTTTCTATTCAGAAATTATTCTAGGGAGTAGAAATAAATAAATAAAAACTATTTCTGTTCCGAGGAACAATTTTTTAACAAGAACGCGTTTGGTAAATTTGTTCTTGGAATAAAAAAGAATGGAAACACGTTTGGTAAATTTGTATAATTTTTTTTTTTCTTTTAATTTTTTAATATTTTTTCTTTTTTTTTTAATCTTTTTTCTTTTTTTTTTTTTTTTTTCCTTTTTCCTTTTTCCTTTTTTTTTTTTTTTCTTCCTTTTGGCTAGTCGCCCGGCCTTGGCCATGGCCGACGGCCTCGCCCAACCACAACAAGGCTCGCTGCCTCCGGTGAGGCCAAGCGAAGCTCGCCCAGCCAAGGCGAGGCTAAGCCTCACCAGGGGCCGGCAATGCTCGGCCTCGCCGGGGCTAGCGACACTCCGACGAGGTCGCTGGCCCTCAACAGCCAGTCACCAGGTATGGCCAAGGCTGGCGACCGGCCAAAGAAAAAAAAGAGAAGAAAAAAAATAGGAGAGAGAAAAATTGTTTCTCGAAAGTGTCAAGTTTTTTTGTTTCTTGTTTCCGTTCCTGTTTCAAATTTGTTTCAAGGAACAAAAAAAAGATTTGAAACAAAAACGCAAACAAATGCGTTTCTTCTTTTTTTATTTCTCGAAACAAAAAAAAAAAAAAAAAATTTTATTCATGATCAGAAGAAAAGAACACAAACAAACAGGCCTACGTCAATTCTTACATCGACAATGGACATAATGAAAATCCTGATGTAATATATAATATAATACAATATGCAATAGCGAGTGTCTGGTTTGGTGTTCAAGTGGACGTTTCAGCTCATGCATGATTGAAGACTTTCTTGACCAATGGGTGGCTGACTGAGAATGGTGCACCTAACACGTTTGGAATCTTGTGCAGAAAGCTGCCCTTTTTTAATTAAACAGTAAATGGATTGATTCCATCGTTTAGCACCTACACTTCCTTAAAAAAAAAACAAGCCACGTCATCTTTAGAATGACAAACTCAGCGATTAACCTCGAATTCTTGAATTTTATCATTTCAAATAAATATAAACCCACGTTGAAACCGACATCACCGAGACATCTTGCACATTAAATAAGAGTCCAATTTGAACTTGGAAGCAGCGGCAAATCCGAGCGCCCAAGGAATCCCGTACTTTCCTATTCGGGCTTCTACAAACTTTAATGTGGTCCCGTTTCGGATACGGAGCTAAAGACGTGAGACATATGTCAACTGCGGAGATGATGGTAGGAGTTGCAGGTAAACGCATGGGAAGCAGGCATGATGGAACGAGGAAATAGAGGTGGGGGTCAGTATGGCTTCAAGGTAGAATTAGTTTCAAATTTCAGAGTTATGGGATAACTTCTAGATTTTAAAAATTGAGGAATCTATTTCTATGGACTTGAAACTTGAAACGAGTTTTTATATTTTTATTGTTCTATGTCTTCGTGTAATTTTGCGACATTCAATGACATTGAATGATAAGTGTGTAATCTGAAATCACTAATTTGAGCTTCTATTTATAGTATTTTCTTTGATTAAGACTTTTATTTTGTTAATATTTCATATTCTACAAATGTCTAAACATGAATTGTGGTCACTGGATTATAGAAGTAAATGGTGATCGATAAAGATGATTATTCACTATAATTGTTTAACTAATAATACATGTCGAATCTTGGTAAACCCTAAAACTTTAATAGGATAGGTTCCAGATTTTGAAGTGTGCAAAGCAGGTTCCAAATTCCAAAAATTTGAAAAACGTTTTCAACGGGTAGGTTCTTGATTCTAGGTAGAATCTGAACCGACCTCAAAATCGCTTGCGTCTAAATGAAGGAGACTTTGTCAGTAACTATAGCAACCAGTAGCGGTAGTGATTTTTCGATGGAGCGATGGCTCAGGAATGTTTGGGCCCATGCCTCATGGATTGCTCTTGCCGTGCGGGTAGTCTATTGTGAATTACGACAAGATCCACGATTGTTGGGGCGTGACATTAGTGAGAATCAAAATCTCAAATAGAGGAGGAGAGCATGAAGGTGTTTCAACAACCCTGTCTTCAAATATCAGACAATGAACTTAGAAGATTGGACAGTAACAAAAAGGATAGTCACTCGGTACCTCTTGTAGTTCATATCACGATACTATTTTCTAGCTTCTGCTAATTCGATGCAAATTTTTTCCAGCTTGGACTTAGGGGCTTTAGTACTGGCAATACCACGAGATCTTTAGCAGGCCTATTCGATCCAGACCATACGCGAGCACATAATTATCCCCGATTTGCTTGCAAAGAGCATCGTAATATCATATTGACACAGTGATCAGAACGCTAAAGAGCTACCGTATTAAGGATTTCTTTATACAAAGATTGAGATTACACTAACAAAGGCCATAAGATATAAATGTAAGCCTTATTTTCTTGAAATATTTCAATCCATGAACACCTTTGCCTTGGTTCTATTGCAAAAGCGATCCTTCCACCTAAAGACTGGGGCAAGACTTCCACATGCCGTTAGATGTACTGAGAGTTATTCGCGTGGTAATATTTCGTTGTGTTATAATTTAGTGTTTTGCAAATTCTTCCTCGCATCTATTCTATGCTAATCGAGTCATTCGGTACAATGGAGTACTTCCACCACTTCACATTAGTAGCTCCTCTAATTCGTTCGCGCAACGACGGCAAACAATGTGAAAACATCATCGTTTTATGGCACATATCAGAGGTAATCATGGGCTCGGCGGCCTATTAGGCTCGGTCATCCCACAAGGTTAAATGGGTGAATTTGAGCAAGCAATTCCCTTCTCAAGCCTGGCCGTCCTGTCGGATCATTTTTATTGTCATCAGGGACAAACTTGGAGAAGAGTTTTCCTAGACTCGACATTCAATCCTACCTGCTCAGTGGTCAGATCTAAGCTCTCCTAGACGATCTCTAGGGAGGTTAACCATTTTCCCTCCCTACTTCTTCTCCCCTTTCCACCAAACGGAGGGGCAAGAAGGAAAAGGACAAAGGAAAGATGATGATCTGCCTTGGACGATGACAACTAAGAACAGCTACGCAATTTGACTTGGAGCTGAGAACTTGGCCGAACGTGAGGCCACTACTGCGACATGAATCCTGAGTCTTAAAAGAGATTAACTTGCATTTCTTAGAGATGTCGTATCCACTCAAAAAGGACTATATGATGTAGATCATCTGAACCGTTAATTATGTTGGCCACTTTGTAGGAATCGCATAATCAGTGGTTCCAATGATATTGATCCATAAGATATATACACCGTGTAATAACGTCTAGATATTCACCATATATGTATTATGTAGTACATATATTCCAGGCATATTGAAACAATGCAAACTATCTTGATTGACCCTATGTCCTTTCTATATCAATGAAAGCCACCTACCAAAGATGAAATCGATCATTTCAAAGCAAAGTCGCCATGACTTGCCCAATCTTAGCTATTATGATCAATCTCATTCGATTCGACATATCAAAGTAGTTTGATTTGCACAATTTGGGGAACCATTCATATTAGCTTGGGTTATATCGGCTTTTGTTCAGCACCTAATCGTTTGACTACTCGTCTCTGGAGGTCACATTCTTCAATTCATTTCTCAACCACCAAAGAATCTCAAGCAGAAAAATCAAGATTTGAATTATAGCTTGACGTGCTCGTGATCTCAAAAAAAGTTCAGAACGAAACGGAACATCTTCGTTGATATGATTTATGAGTACTATACATTCTTCCTCTTTTTTCCCTTCTGCAAAGAAAGGTAAATTCAGCAAACACCACGCCAAGTTTAGACACACAACATGAGAGACCCAAACGAAAGGATACTTCTACGTGGTGATTCTGCAAGAAAGGGTTTCCAAGTTTGGGGGCTGATCAATAGCTTGCTCTCTACAAGGCCTGACCAGAGCTTCCAAGCTCCTCAATTGACTCATGAGCTGCTTATAAACGGCAAGCCTCACTTTCGAAATCATCAGCGCCACCCTCTTCCTCGACTTCTTCAACCGCCGCCCGATCTTCACCTTCAACCGGCAGAACCTCACTCTCAGGAGCGAAGGCCTCCTCCGAGCATCGGCTCGTGCCAACACCTTGTAGATCAGGAACTGCGCTTTCCGGTGCTTTTTCTCTTCTGGGTCCTCGAAATCCATCCTTGTGTATGCATCCGGCTTCTTGAAAAGAGCCATGGTCGGTCCTTCGAATCGAGCTTTTGGAGGTTGAAGAGAAGGGAGTGTGTTTTGGAGGAGTTGAAACCAGGGGTGGGAGACGAGTCGCTTTTTATAGTGTGTAGGAGGTAAACATCGCATCAGTTGATGAGGGCACAATGCATGTGCACTCATGTTCGCTACGATAAATCATAAAATAAGTAGAGAAAACATAAGCAAGCTTGGCCTGAGAATCTTACATCATTTGGGTGCTAGAATTTGACCTAAAGTTTAATCATAAGATAAATTTAATGTTGATTGGATTAATTATGTGCACTCAATAGGTACTCTTTTTTCTTTTCCTGAGTTTATTGAATAGGTCTAATTTTTCCAGATACAGAGTAATGTGACGTATGTTAAGAAAACTAATCTAAAAAGGTTGTTATGTCCATAGATAAAGGAAATTCTCATTTGGGCATTAATACTTATAACTCATTTATTCAAATGTTCTCATATAGTCTATATATAGTCTATCGCATTGCTTGATATTCCGATTTCACTGATCGGGTTTAAGATATGAATCATAATCATCCACATTTACTAACAACATAAACACATGAAATCATAAGAGTAAAATGAACTTATCAAATATTGTCAATGACACGTATGATATTGAATTGGAGTAGCATGTACGTGGAGGAAACCAAGAATCCTATACCCTCCAGCTGTACACACCCCTAAATGGAAAATGAACCTGTCCGGACGAAGACTGCATTCAATTTTATCTATTTATTTATTTGCGTTTGCTTTGTCCTATCTGTTTATTGAATTATGTCGAACTAGTATAGTTGGAAGCAAAGTCAAACGGCAGACATTAGGCATGCCATTACCTTGAAAAAGTGTCATTCAGGATAAAATATTTTCGAAATTTATTCCATAGAAAGAGCAAATTACTTTTCGAGAATTCGTGATATTCCTACTATATGTCTTTTTTTATGCAATTGATCTGATCACCCACATTGCCAATAATGCGCAACCCTGTACGTCTCTTTTTTCCACTCGAATTAAAATAATCTTAGGAAGAGTGTGGCTTGCCAACTTGTCCGTTCGAATTGCCAAATCCTTCGGATAGTCAATGTGATATTATCTAAGCAAGGAGGCATTTGGCCCGGGCCGCCTGCAACTCCACCTATAGGAACCTGCCTTTTCTCCAACAACATTTGATTACTAAATTGTATTCACTTAAGCTATATCATAAAGGGTATCAAGTAGCCACAAGTTTTTGTCCATTGGAATTACGACAAACCCATTATTAGATAACAATAATAGTCCTAGAATTAAACTTAGGTAGGCTAGAAAAAAATGAAAAAAAGGTATGGCTCCTGATGTTAGTCCAACGTGTTGAGGACCATAAGTCATGGCGTTGGTTCACTAACCTTTGAGGGAAAGAGCCAATTCATTCACCTATGTGGATCGCGCCGTCCTAACCAAGTTTCACACTGAAAAATAAAGAGTTTAGGTGTAACTATTCACAAGGTAAGGAAAGGGACGGATCAAAGCCAAATCTCAATTTGTTAACAAACCCTAATCGAGTCAGGTCTATGCTTCTCTCTATGATCAACTTCATAGACTCATTTAAAATGAATCCAAGCAATATTTTCCTTGTAACGTTTTTAATTGCGATATTATTCATTTGAATGAATATAAGTTTGTGTTCGTTAATATACCTTGTTAAACTCGCATTTATTGAATAGTTCAAATCATCAACCGACAATCGTTTTTAAGTAATCTATGCTAAGATAAGAGGATACGAACAATATATACTTGTCATTTCAAAGTGCATGCACCAACACGACATTAGTCTGAACGAAGTTAGAGGTGATGTAGAAAGGGCGGGCAAGAGCACGCGTGCATGTCCACAACATCAACAACTAAGCATTTGACATTAAAATACGCAAATCATTGAGTTTCACTTCATTCGTCTAGTTCAAAATAAATAAATAAATAAGTTAGTAAATGTATAAATAAATAAAAGTGTTTTTCAACTGGAGGGGAATGGGATCATGCGCAGCAATAATCAAAAAGCAATTATCAAAGTTGACTTTTTTTGAAAAGTTTCTCTTGGCTTCCACTAATAGAACCACCGTCACCGAATAAGTTTAAAAGAAATAGAAAATAATGTATTTATAAATTACTAGTTTTCAAGTGGTTTGTTGAATGTCTTTCTCCATTTTTTTTTCTCTATTTTTCGCTTATCTTTTAGTAATGAACCAGTGAAGATTCAAGCAGCTGCTTCTTCTCATTTTCCCAAATATATATATAAAGATGGCAACTTGAAAACGTAACGTGAAAAATGCATTGCCTCAGCCCTTTGACTTTTTATTTCTAGGTGTCGTCAAAGACACGGCTCAGCCACGATGAGAGACTGCGGGTGGGTTTACGGCTTTTTGGATGAGATGTAGTTTATGAAAATAAAAAGAAGATTCGATAAATTATGTGAGGGTGAGAGATATAACTCGAAATCTTTTATATTTTATGGTGAGATCGATGGCGAGGTCATACGAGCTTGGCTTAAGCTCGAGTGAGGTCAAGCTCGAGCCAGCAAGCGCCATGGCCGGCGCGAGCCTTTGGAGCAGAGCTCGCGAGCCGTGCGAGCTCTTTAGTAGAAGCTCGACCACGGCCGCCGGATCTAGGTCGTTCGATCTCCATTTGGCCTTGAGCTAGCACGGCACCGGCCTTCAAATTAGCAAAGGCAGCGCACGCGGTGAATTGGGAAGAGAAATGGCGGTGGGTGTCTCGAACCGAGCAAGCCTCTTGTGTGAGAGGAAAGACAGTGGGTGCTGGGTTGTTTGGATGTGGTGTGAGTTTGAAAAATGAGAATTTGGTTGATTACATGTGGGTAAAAAACCTAACTTGAAATCTATTGTAAAAAAATGAGGATGGTAATTGTAGATTTCACAATGCAATGGTGGGTTATATGATATGAGAAGTAAAACTGAAGACAATCTTCATAATTTTACCTCAGTACTAAGAACATAGTGAATATTTATTAGGTCCCTTGTTGGTGCAACAAACGCCATTCAGTTATTGACATACATACTCTAATAAATAACCAATTAATAATGTAGATCGATTCTTACACTGAAACTGGATCTGATAAAAATCTCAATATGTTAAATTTAAATGGTACAATTTTCATAACGTTTTCTAAGTATATAAAGAATATTTATTAGGTCCCTTGACACACCCACTGTTTGATGAAAAACATATCGATAATAATGCAATCAAATTTTTCCATGTGTCAATCATTTGAAAGCGAATGGGTAGATCAATTCTTACACCAATAGCAAATATGATAAAAATCCCATTACGTTATATTTATCTTGTACAATATCTAATGATAAATGTCTAATTTGGTGTTCGAGTGGAGACATTTTAGGTTAGGCGTGATTGAAGATATCTCCTAGACCCGTGGGGCGGTTGGATAAGAATGATGCACCTAACCCGTTTGGGATCTTGTGCAGAAAGTTCCTATTTTTTAATTCACCATTACATAGCTTGATTCCATCATTTAGCACGTACACTTCCTTTAAAAAAAAAATTAAAAAAAAAAGCGACGTCATTTTTTAGAAGGTTGACAAACTCAGCAATTAATTTTGAACTTATGAATTATGTCTCAAATAAATTTTAGGTTTAATTGGAAAGTAAAGTTGTAAATATACATTTTTTTTTTTTGTTTGGGGGGGGGGGGGAATGTATAAAATTATGATATTTTTGCCCTAGTTGGATTTGGATAAATTTTTTATCTCCTATAATGATCTCATGTGTGGTCTAAATGAGATTTATTTCTCTGTAGTGTAAAACCCATAACTACTTTCGACCACAAATTCTAGATCTAAGAATTTGAAAACCTATGGACGAATCGTAATTTGAAGCGTCACATACCAAGCAGGATTGCATATTTTTGTACCCAAAAATATGGATTTTGTTCCCATGTTGAAAATTTTCAATAAATGTAGGTAAGTGTCAAAAAACTATTAGTAAAAAAAAATTAACCATGACTTTAGCCTTGTTTGTAACTTATCGACAATTTTATGAAATTACAAATTATTTTCATATAGTTTGCAAATAAGCAATTTCCATATTAACTAACTGATTTTTATTTTTAGGCTAATAAGCAATTTCCATATTAACTAACCGATTTTTATTTTTAGGCTAATTGATCAGGTGATAAATAAGGAGAGAGGCGAAGCTACCAAAAAAAAAAAAAAATATCCTCTTCTTCAATACTGATGGCAGCAATTCCAGATAAACCAACACGACTCTAGGACACAAAAGAAGACACTCCGATAGGAATCAATACATTTTCATTCGTTTTTAAGTATAAAAAGAATAGTATAATCGCTTCGAAAAATTTGGACTATGGTATGAAATAACATAAATAACTGACAAAAAATATGTTTCTACCCTCCATTCTGAGTCTTGCCTCTTCTTTTTAAATTCTAGCGAAACTACATTTACAAAGAATTTGACATATAAAAGATTTTGCGAGAATCATTTCTATTGAGTTTTTGTATTATCGAATTACGGAAATAAATTTTTCGTCACAAAATGAAGAAATTGTACACAAAGATATATATAATCAATTTTTGTAAGGTTGTTTCTTTTAGTAAGGCTATTTAAAAGATAAAAAATTTATTCAAATTTGAAATTTAAAATATGAGAGCGATACAATAGGATAATAATTACACATTTGTCGGCATAATTCCAAAAAAAAAAAAAACACCAACTTTAGGTCGAGTGATAAATCTTGCCCCAACTTTTTTTGTCAAAAAAATCACCAACTTTTACTTAAATCCCAAATATAGTCTTCCTTAACCTAGATCAATTGATTGTCCTTAGCAATAAATCCATATGCACTTACTAGCCCAATTTTTTTCTCTCGAAAAAAATCACCAACTTTCACTTAAATCCCAAATGCGGTCCCCCTAACTTAGATCCATTGATTGTCCTCAGGAATAAATCCATATGCACTTGTTGGTTGGATTTAAAGCATTATTCATTGTTTTCTTGTCCAAGTCACGGCTTGGAGAACAACAGTGAACCTGTTGATTGTCTCCTACACTTCATTGGCAAGTCAAAAAGATCTCCAAATTGAATTTATCTTACCAAATATGAAGTTATAGACTACTGTCCATCGAGAGACACCATGAACAAGATTCACCAAGCTCACGGCTAGAATCCTTTTTTCCTAAAATAAGGAATAGAGACTTAATGGCAAGGGCCAAATTTGGGATAAGGGTTAAAGTTTGTGATTTGTTTACAAGACCAAAAAAAAAAAATTGGGGCTAGAATTGTCACTCGACCTAAAGTTTGTGTTTTTTTATGAGATAAAAAAAAAAAAAAATTAGACTAGATTTGTCACTCAACCTAAAGTTGGTGCTATTTTTATTTTTTATTTTTTTTAATTAACTCCACATTTGTCTATTGACAAACTATTGAAAAAAAGAAAACTATTTTAGGTTATTTAGGCGTAAAATAGGATTGCCACCCCTTGAAAATAAAATGTCTTCGAAATTTTTTATCATATAAATGCGGTTTGCCTAATTTATTAGACTAAGCCTACACAACAATATCTTCCGGACGCCTATTGATAGTTATATTTGATCTACTGCCAAAAAGCCGAAAAATGTATATACCCAGTTTTCAAATGTCTCTCCCTTTCGTAATTCTTTTTTTTTTTTTTCCTTTTTTTCGCCTTAATTTGAGTTGTAATATAAATTTCGCGAGATAGAAAGAAGATGCTTTTTCGAAAAAACGTGTTGGGTTCCATGAGTAAGCAAATTTATTATATATGACTTTTTGCGCGCGCTTTATTAAATTTAAAAAAAAAAAAGGATAGAGAACCGGCGATAATATTCTTCTTTGCCTAGTAACTCTCAATCCTCCATGTAGCCCAAAAGCATCTTGAAAATTTGCAATTTCTTAGCAGAGAAGCCTTTGGATGGGCAAAATGACATGTTCCCTCTGCCAAGTTCCCTTTTTTCCCTTTCATCATCAGACGACAGCCTGTGCAAAAAGGCAAGGGGAAGTTGGTCTCCCGTTTAGTGACCTTTTCTCAGCTGATAATTTTCCATTCGAGTGTAACCAAAACTCATCCACGTTCAGGATGCATAATACACCACAACCACCATGTACACCACAATGTTCCAATGTATAAATTAAGTAAAAACTTAGTATTCTAAGCTTTGCAGCATGTCGATTCCAATAGCCACACTATCCATCCCTTGGCAAAAAGAGGGTATGCAAAGCTTCAACCTGACTACATGAGAGGGATGGAAGATGGTCCAGTGGTGGCAGCCACTTTTTGCGCCTGCTGCGCTTCGCACCTGTAAAGCTCCTTCGTTTCCTTTTTCATTCGGCGTGCTTCCCGCCTTTCCTCCTTCACGGCAGCCTGCATTTATATATTCAGACAAACATCTTCAACAATTAGGATAAATTGAAGGAACCGCTCACTTAAGGGCCAGAAACTGAAGCACACCATGCAATACGTCTTCTCTCCCTCTTGTCAAAGCAACAAAGTTGCACAAAGGGATGAAACTCGAATGGCTTGTAAAAATTGTCGATAAGAAAAACAAGAAAGAAGCAGGTGATTACCTTGCGCTCTTTCTTCTCTTCCTTTGACTCTTGACCATGCTGTTTCCTCCTAGGCTGCTCATTCCTCGACACGCTGCCACCCTTGACCTTTTCCGCTGAAGACTTCATGCCCCGTGGCAGATAGTCAACAGGAAGTTTTTCTTTTCCTTTGAGGGATATTAACGGATTGGCTGCACCTAAAGCAACAGAAATTGTACTGGCCAATTTCTTCTTTCTGGCTCCCATCGGTGCTTCAATTTTACCTGGGTGATTATCAAGATTCGAATATGTAGAGACAATAGATTCGCAGTCCCACACCTCAGATTCATCACTACTTTCTTCTACAATAACTACTTCTTTGTCGTCATTCTCATTTTCATACTTGTCTGCATATTCCACACAACGACGGATCAAATCAGCAGCAGAATCCTGTAGCTGTTTGCTTTTCACGTCATTGTCTTTCAATAAATCAGCTGGAACTCTATACTTGTCATCAATTTCCAAGTCATCCACAACTTTGTCATCAAACGCCTGTTTGAGTTTCAAAGCAAGGGATTCGTCTTCTTCAGCCATATAACCACCATAACCATCATCATTGTCGTCGTCCTCAGATCCATACTCCTGACATTCAAGCTTCAAACAACAAAGAAGAAAAACATCAGATATCAGTGAAAGAAATGGATATAAGACAGCCAAACTAAAGAACTGATGTCAACTACAGCTGAATAGTACTAGCTCATGGGAATTCCACTAACACTAGAAAAATTTCAGCATTTAAGAAGAGGAAACAAGCACAGAGGAGACAAGAGTAATAAAAAAAATTGTCCGAGTTAATGTCAGTTCCATGTCTGATGAGGCTGCAACTCAGGCCAAAATGCGTAATTTCCAACAATTTCCAGTATATATGAACAAAAAAAGCAACTCGTTTCATCTGAACTTATCTTCAAACTCATCCCACTAATTCAGCAGATAATTTTTTTCATGAGGCATGCTCGACATCCATTCTGACCACCACAAGCACACACAGAAATAGAGTCAAAGACACCAATATCAAAAACTAGCATCAATGTGCTCTGAGTCGAAGAAGAACCTCATGGATTAGGATGATGAGGTCCAACCGATACTTTTCTTTTTCTTTTTTTCTTTTTTTAAGCAAAAGCAGTCCAATCACATAATTTCAAAATCTCCTAATAAATGCATGCAGAAAATCACCTCAAGGCTGGGTCTTATTATATGGTGTAACCAAATCCAACCGCAATGGTTAGAGAGAGAGACAATGGCTAAAAATCAGTAAGGCAGTCCAACTAGGGTAATGGATTGTCAGCCCATCAAGTGCACTTTAACAACAGAGCACAAAATGCCAAGTGATATCCAACAAATTCTATCTGCCTCTGCCATTGTCCTGCAGTCAGGCAGAAGGCTAAAACGAGGATTCACCATCATTCACCAGAAAAGGAAGCGACAGTGCAATCTATGAATCTAATACCGGCAAGCTAATAGCTGAATGCATGCCAATCCAACTTTTGGTGTCTATGCATTAATCCGATTCATTATGTTTTCACAAACTTGTCAGAAAGACAGTTTTATCAGCTCATCCACTTATCAAGCCAACTATCAAAATCAAGAAAGCATAAACTAGCATGAGGAAAATTAAAATAACTTACAAGATCAAATTGTTCATCTAGCGGACGACGTTCCCGTGGCTTCTCGTCATCAAATTTGTCATTTCGTTCCACAAACCGGCTTCTTATTTCATGAGGAAAGCCATTGTCAATTTGTCTCTCTCGACCAGCAGCAGTGTCCAATCCATTGATGACACTCCCCATCGCTGCAGGCATCCTGGGACATTGCGAATTTCCCCCCACAATACTGTCCTCGCCTTCGGGATGGTTCGCCTGAACAACAAAATCTTCTTCCAAGTCCTCGACATCGGATCCAAAACGCGAGAGGTCACTATCATCAAGTAATGCATTAACTTCAGGATCAACGGCTTTCTGCACTCTCACATTAACACTATTGGCGGCAACACTATAAATCGATTCATTGTGAGGATTGCCTTCCACTTTAGGGACTTGTATGCGCGAAGCATCATAAGCCTGAAATCAAAGAAGTTGAATAAATTAGGTCCTCAGCATATCCCAAACACTGACAAATGCAGATATCATAATATAGTCATAACACAAATTCAGGGACCTCAACAGCCAACCAAATAAGCAAAAATTTTGTAAAAAAAAATTCCCCTTTCTTTCATACTCTGTAATCCCAACCTCAGATTAAACTGAATCTAATCCAGCAGAACACTCACACCTCAAATGCTGCACCTTTACACTAACCTCAAACAAAAATTCACCCCTTTCTTTCATACCCTGTAATCCCAACCTCAGATTAAACTGAGTCTAATCCAGCAGCAACACTCACATCTCAAATGCTGCACATTTACACTAACCTCAAACACAAACTCACCCTTTTCTTCCATACCCTGTAATCCCAACCTCAGATCAAACTGCATCTAATCCGAAGCAGAACACTAAGATTTGCAGACATTAAGAGAGAAAACCACGAATTCAAGAGGCCCACCTTGACATCTTTCGGGACAAGATCAAGCCTAGCCTTAGGATTCTGATAGAAAGCGGAACCGCCGCCCGCATTCCTAATCTCCCTCAAATGCCCCAAGTAATTATAACCGTCGTCCGGAAACCCAAGCTCCAAAATCTCCCTCCTCACATGCTCCGGCAGCCCCGACCCCGACGCCGACGCCGACGCCGACACCTCCACCTCCGGCTCCCCGCGCCCCGGCCACACTCGCCACGGCTCCATCCTCGCCGTCGTCGAAGTCGCCGGGCGCGTCGGCAAACACATCGTCATCGCCGCCGCCGCCTCCGCCGTCGTCCTCCAGGGTGTCGACGGAGCAGGGGTTGTTGTCGACGCGGACGAAGATGCGGTCGCCGCCGGGAGCGTCACCGAAGCCGGGGTCGTCGGCGGAGTCGCGGGACATCAGCTGGAACGTCGCCGCCTTCTTCTTGTCGATGAACTTCTTCGACTTCCGCCCCATCGTCGCCGCCGGCAGAAATTCGTCGGACGGGGTGGCGGTGGAGGAGAGGATTTAGGAAGTTGCAGTGAAGGGAAAAACCAGTGTTCGCCACTAAAACCCTAGCGGGGAAGGAGATGACGGGACGTATAACAAAAGGAGGGGCAAATTTGTAAATTCACTAACAAGGATGCGCTATTTCCACTCCTTACTCGCGTGACTGAATCCGCCCGACCTTCATCAAAAAGACAAAATTACCCTCCATATTTAATCGCAATTTAAATCGATGGTCCCGAATTTATTTTTACTTTCCTTGTCCATAAAGGATCTATCTACCCTTAGTTAAGAATTTCATAAAATTGTGGATTTTCCATGTCTATTAAAGGCACAATGTCTCTTCTTATTGTGAGATATTACTTTCGTGAAAATTTGTTTTGCCCAAAACTATAATTTCCAAAAAGAAAATCTACTTCTCCTCTATGTTTAAATTTATGGATAAATTGTAGAGTACATGAAATCTAATTAAACAAAACACTGCCTAAAGTAGGAATTGTTTTTTGGAAATGCCGGTGAAATTTTATTATTTTGGATTGATGAAAATTAATAACAAAATATCTTATTGCGCATAATGTTTTTAGGGTATTATTAGATATTCCTCTAAGATATTACATATTCTATATAAACACATCTCGTCAATATAGTAAGGAAAAAAATATAAATTTTTCGATATAGTAAATAAAGAGGCTTGATATTTTAGACTAATGAAATTAATGAAAAAAAAAAATTCACCAATGAAGTGAGCTTTTGATATAAGAGAGACAAAAGAGAGATATGATGTTATTAGATTGATGATTAAGAAGAGACTTGTCACTTGTATACTATATCAAAGAATGGGTTTTCTTTCCTTAACACGAAGTATGTAAAACATTATA